>NC_053022.1:6537956-6665602 GCF_003073215.2 Triticum urartu | reverse complement strand
GCGAGTCCATCCGCCACACGACCTGTGAGCGGGGCTACACTGACGAACAATATGAAGTACGTAAATAACAACATTCACAATTTTATTTTATTACCATCATTTGTGTTGAGTTTCATTCATTCATATATATATGTATTGACCCCCTTCTTTAAATTAGATGTTTCGGAAGCGGGATGAACTCCTAGCACCAGCTCGCATGCGAGCAATTCAAGAGGAATTGGCGGCATTCTTTCTTGACCACGTGATCCCTGAAGACGGAGAATTCTATGCGGACCCTGTGTCCGTATGATTATATTTGTAAGAGATAATTATTGTATATATGTAGCCGGTAGTGTCAGATAGATATACGAGAACTTGTTGTTCGACCAATATCTCGGAGAAGGAGAGGTGGTCGATATCACTTCTCTCTGTATGCATATATGTTCATGACGATCTTCTGTTTCCTTCGTTTGCTTACTAGCTAACTAGCGTGTCTAGTCTTCTCTATACGTATGTATAGTACATAGCGTCGACCAAGCACGGACGTAAGATAGGACACTTCTCTCTATTAATTATAGCTAGCTAACACAATATATGAAACACCTAAATTAACCCCCCAAAACCCCCAACCCCCCCCCTTTAAAAAAAAAACAAAAACCCCAGCCACAGAAATGCTGACGCGTGGATGCCTATTGGTCCCGGTTGGTGCCATCAACCGGGACCAAAGGGTCTCCTGGCTGGGCTCTGCGCACTGCCCATGTGGAGGCCCATCAGTCCCGGTTCTGGATTGAACCGGGACTAAAGGGTCGGGGCATTAGTACCGACACTTTAGTCCCGGTTCAGGAACCAGGACTAAAGGCCCTTACGAACCGGGACTATAGGCCCTTTTTCTACCAGTGGTGGTGGTGGTGGGGGGGGGTCGTTAATTTTTCTTCCTGGCTTCTAGAATATATTTTCATGTACACACGGTTCAGATCTTCTGTAAATCTAATCACTCTGTTGCCAATCTTTATTGACTGCCCCCTTGCCAAGTTTCTTTGGCGCATGATTCACATAGCTTTTAACATTAATCCTCCAATTTGCATTGGCATGTTGTTTGGGACATGGCTAATTGGTGTGGAGCCAATTACTGTGGGACGTATTTGGATATGAATATGCGCATTACTTTGCGCTATATGGAACTACAGAAATTATGTGATCTTTAATAGGAAAACTTTTATAAACTTTTTGTATGTTATCTAAAGAATTACTGCTTGGATCCGTACATGGTCCTTACTCATACGGACTATATATAGCTTTGGTTACTGGGCGCAACCGGTGGGAGACGGTAGCACGGGATATCTACAACCAATTTGAATAGCGGTCCAATAATAAGATAGGTGTTTAGTCATCTAGTCCCATTTTTTGCCGGTTGTGGCATTCTTTTATTTTCATATTTGTTTTCACTCCTTCTGTGAGCTGTACTAAATTGCAGACTTTGTTTTGCATTGGATCGGTTTAATAAGATGGACGAATGCATCGCTCTGATGTAGAGGCCGGGGGATGTCCTATTTTTTTTTAAAAAAAGATGTCTCTCCTCTCAAAAAGAAAGTTACAGTGTGCAATCACAACAACTTCAGCTCCTCAGTTGCAAACTTAGGACCCATATGGAACCCAGTAATTTCACAATAGATATGCATGCATTTCACATGAGACAATTAATTTTGTACAATTTTTTTTCAGTATTTCATGACCAATACTGTACAACATTTATCAGGTCAAAACCAGAATAACTCTACCTAACAAAAAATAGGAGAAATGCACCCTATTGATTGACTGTAAAGAATGCAGGAAGCAATAAGATAACTGTGACTTGGTACTTTTGCTTCCTGAGCAGGAAAAGTAGTGTTCTTTCGAAAGAGAAGCCGCAACTGCTAGAATGAAAGACATGTTCAGAAACATGGAAGCCGTGTCAACAACAAGATGTCAGCAGAGAAGCTGAAACTGTTGTTATTCAGTCAGTAGGCACCTTGAAGAATTCAGGAAAGCCAGTCCAAGAGGAAACGAACAAATGAAATTGTGCATTGATGAAATACATCTTGCTTGGTTCCAAAGTATATACTCGGACTGAACAAAAAATGTGTCAACCTGTTCAGCCGTATCTTACTAGTGGGGATAAAGGAACAAAAGATGCATGTGCAGCAATCAAGAATCATACAATAACTTTTTCCAATATATATCGAAACTGTAAAGGATGTTTCCTATAATAGAAATCCGAGGGATCACCTCTTTTTCAAAAAAACAGAGAAGGAAAAAGGATGTCACATATCCCTCTGCCCGAAAAAGCTTGTCCCTCAAATGGATGTATCTAGCATCTAGTTAGTGCTACATACATTCATTTGAGGAACAAGCCTGGGACAAGATTTTTCGAACGGAGGGAGTACTAGATAGGACATCATATGCATTCACCCTTTGGGCCGCCATGGCAGAGCCACAAAGGAGGCATCAGAATGTAACTACGTACTGCGCAATTGGATGCCAGGTCAGCAAGAAATGCATCCTTAAGGGACACTGCTCCAGCTGCCCGAAACAGAGCATTGTTAACACCAGATGGGTTTCAATAAATTAAAACACTTATTAGAGAAACTAGATGAGTAGTGGTGAAACCATAAAAAATGACCAGCGGCACCACATATGTAACATGGGAAATATTGTTATTGGAATAATCATGTTACACAAGTTAATTAGCAAGCAATGCAATAGAAAAACAACACACAAGAGCACGGCCAAACCACACATGAACATCACAAATAGTATTCCATTTTTTGTAGCATGGCAACTCGTTTTACAGGAATGGTATAAGCACATATGAACACGCTACAGAGACACAAACAAGATGCCTCAACCGGACAGCATCCCGTTCGCAGCTGCTGGTCAGACCAACATGTTCCTGGCATAGCGGAGCACTCCTGACCCTGATGGGAGTATTCTCCTGAGAGCTAAAAAGGTCACAGCATCTCGCAATTTTTATACCAGACACATACCCAATAAAATGTTAACTTTGGGTGACCTAAGAAATTCCAAACAAGAACATTATGTTTCAGCTTCTTCCAACCGCACCTCCTTGCCTCTCACGTTTTTGTTTTCCTCCAATATTTCAGATGGACTGAAGCTAAAGACATAAGAAATTCCGAATCATGTCACACGCACATGGAGATCCTAAGTTAGGGCTACATATATATATGAGCTCGACACATCTCTAGTCTTTGTTAGCTATTCTTAGAGGTAAAAATGTTGAGAGCATGGGATGTGTGTTGAACAAGCCATTCGGTAATCAAACTTGTCATGTCATTTTTATCAAGTGAGTAAACTGTAAAATCATGTGATCTTTGTACATGTATGTTTGGTTTCCAATCTCTTGCCAGAAACAACATTAAGGAAATATTGTGTTTGGTTGGAGAGAAGTCACATCAAAGGCATGGTGTGAAGCTCCTAATTGAGTGGCTGGCTGAACAGAAGTTGCATTTGCAAATAGGTTAGTCATGAACGATCCAGAGTAACTAACCTTCGTGACCGCTTGGCGTGAGCGGTTCGCTATCTCAAGAAACAACCAACCTTCAGGCGGTAAAACTCAATATGAATGTTATTTTAGTTTTGGTCATATTTACCAGCACATTTTATTTTATTTTATTTTGAAAAGGGGGGGCTCCCTGGCCTCTGCATCAGACTGATGCATACGGCCTTCTTATTAATCAAATTAAGCAGTGCCAACATGGTTCCAAGGTCTCCAAAAGTAATAAAAAAGCAGAGAAGGCTCACACAGAGCCAAGCAAGGCTAGAAACACCAACTAGCCACGAAAAGACGCCACAACCGGCTGGCTAAAAACAAATAGGTAAACTAATTGCCTATCCTATTACATGACCGCCATCCAAACCAGTTGAAGATATCCCGAGCTACCATCTCCCAGCGGAAAGATTCAGTAACCAAATGCTCCCTGGCCTCCATCGGAGTGAGTAGCGACCACGAACGGATCAGTGCCGTGGTTCGGAATATAACCTGCAAAAAATGGATACGTGATATTCTGTTAAAAACCAAATCATTTCTGCAAGTCCAGATAGTCCACAGCAAAGCGCAAACTCCAACCCGAATGTGTCTCGCTAAGTCAGGCTCAATCCCATTAAGCCATGTCCCAGATAATATGTTGACAGAATTCGGTTGATTGATATTAAAAGCAATGTGGACCGTCCGCCAAAGGACTTTGGCCAACGGACAATCAAAAAAGGGGTGTCTGATTGTCTCATCCCGATCACAAATACTACACCTAGTAGGTCATGTCCAATTACGCTTTATCAAGTTGTCCTTGGTTAAAATAACTTGTTTATGAACAAACCACATAAACACTTTTATTTTCAAAGGTACTTTGACAGCCCAAACATGCTTGGAGGTAGGAATGGAGTTCGAATTAATAACATCAATAAACATGCTTGATAGTTTAGTGCACCATGCTTAACAACTTAGAATCGGGATTTCAAAGATGTTTCGAACGTCATGGACCATATGAGATGTTCCCGGAGTTGAAGTTAATATTTCAAGTAAATACCCGAGTTGAGAGATATGAAGTCTCCAACAAGTTCTATAGCTAAAAGATGGAGGAGAATAGCTCAAGCAGTGAGCATGTGCTCAGATTGTCTGGGTACTACAATCGCTTGAATCAAGTGGGAGTTAATCTTCCAGATAAAATAGTGATTGACAGAATTCTCTAGTCACCATCACCAAGTTAGTAGAACTTCGTGATGAACTATGATATGCAAGGGATAATGGAAACGATTCCCAAGCTCTTCGCAATGCTGAAATCGACGAAGGTAGAAATCAAGAAAAATATCAAGTGTTGATGGTAGACAAGACCACTAGTTTGAAGAAAAGGGCAAAGGGAAGAAGGGGAACTTCAAGAAGAACGGCAAGCAAGTTGCTGCTCAAGTGAAGAAGCCCAAGTCTGGTCCTAAGCCTGAGACTAAGTGCTTCTACTGCAAAGGGACTGGTCACTGGAAGCGGAACTGCCCCAAGTATTTGGCGGATAAAAAGGATGGCAAAGTGAACAAAGGTATATTTGATATACAGATTATTGATGTGTATTTTACTAGTGTTCGTAGAAACCCCTCGGTATTTGATACTGCTTCAGTTGCTAAGAGTAGTAACTCGAAACGGGAGTTACAGAATGAACATAGACTAGTTAAGGGTGAAGTGACGATGTGTGTTAGAAGTGGTTCCAAGATTGATATGATCATCATCGCACACTTCCTATACTTTTGGGATTAGTGTTGAACCTAAATAAGTGTTATTTGGTGTTTGCGTTGAGCATGAATATGATTTGATCATGTTTATTGCAATACGGTTATTCATTTAAGTAAGAGAATAAATTGTTGTTCTGTTTACATGAATAAAACCTTATATGGTTACACACCCAATGAAAATGGTTTGTTGAATCTTGATCGTGGTGATACACATTTTTATAATATTGAAGCCAAAAGATGCAAAGTTAATAATGATAGTGCAACTTATTTGTGGCACTGCCGGTTAGGTTATATTGGTGTAAATCGCATGAAGAAAATCCATGCTGATGGGCTTTTGGAATCACTTGATTATGAATCAGTTGATGCTTGCGAACCATGCCTCATGGGCAAGATGACTAAGACTCTGTTCTCCGGAAGAATGGAGCGAGCAACAGATTTGTTGTAAATCATACATACTGATGTATGTGATCCGATGAATATTGAGGCTCGTGGCAGGTATCATTATTTTCTGATCTTCACAGATGATTTGAGAAGATATGAGTATACCTACTTGATGAAACACAAGTCTGAAACATTTGAAAAGTTCAAAGAAATTCAGAGTGAAGTGGAGAATCATCGTAACAAAAATAAAAGTTTCTACGATATGATCGCAGAAGTAAAATATTTGAGTTACGAGTTTGGCCTTCAGTTAAAAACAATGTGAAATAGTTTCACTACTCACGCCACCTGGAACACCACAATGTAATGGTGTGTCCGAACATCATAACCGTACTTTATTAGATATGGTGCGATCTATGATGTCTCTTACCGATCTACCACTATCGTTTTGGAGTTATGCATTAGAGACAACTGCATTAACGTTAAATAGGTCACCATCTAAATCCGTTGAGACGACACTGTATGAACTATGGTTTGACAAGAAATCTAAGCTGTCATTTCTTAAAGTTTGAGGTTGCAATGCTTATGTGAAAAAGTTTCAACCTAATAAGCTCAAACCCAAATGGAGTAGTGCATCTTCATAGGATACCCAATAGAAAATGTTGGGTACACCTTCTATCACAGATCCGAAGGCAAGATAATCATTGCTGAGAATGGATCCTTTCTAGAGAAGGAGTTTCTCTCGAAAGAAGTGAGTGGGAGGAAAGTAGAACTTGATGAGGTAACTGTACCTGCTCCCTTATTGGAAAGTAGTTCATCACAGAAATCTGTTCATGTGACTACTACACCAATTAGTGAGGAAGCTAATGATGATGATCATGTAAACTTCAGATCAAGTTACTACTGAACCTTGTAGGTAAACCAGAGTGAGATCCGCACCAGAGTGGTACGGTAATCCTGTTTTGGAGGTCATGTTACTTGACCGTGACGAGCCTATGAACTATGAGGAAGCGATGATGAGCCCAGATTTTGCGAAATGGCTTGAGGCCATAAAATCTGAGATGGGATCCATGTATGAGAACAAAGTGTGGACTTTGGTTGACTTGCCCGATGATAAGCAAGCCATAAAAATAAATGGATCTTCAAGAGGAAGACAGACGATGATAGTAGTGTTACTATCTACAAAGCTAGAATTGTCGCAAAAAGGTTTTCGACAAGTTCAAGGTGTTGACTATGATGAGAGTTTCTCACTCGTATCTATGCTTAAGTCTGTCCGAATCATGTTAGCAATTGCCGCATTTTATGAAATCTGGCAAATGGATAAACAAAACTGCATTCCTTAATGGATTTATTAAAGAAGAGTTGTATATGATGCAACTAGAAGGTTTTGTCAATCCTAAAGGTACTAACAAAATATGCAAGCTCCAGTGATCCATCTATGGACTGGTGCAAGCATCTCGGAGTTGGAATATACGCTTTGATAAGTTGATCAAAGCATATAGTTTTATACATACTTGCGGTGAAGCCTGTATTTACAAGAAAGTGAGTGGGAGCACTACAGCATTTCTGATAAGTATATGTGAATGACATATTGTTGATCGGAGATAATGTAGAATTATTCTGCAAAGCATAAAGGAAGTTTTGAAAGGAGTTTTTCAAATAAAGACCCCGGTGAAGCTGCTTACATATTGAGCATCAAGATCTATAGAGATAGATCAAGACGCTTGATAAGTTTTTTCAATGAGTACATACCTTGACAAGATTTTGAAATAGTTCAAAATGGAATAGTCAAAGAAAGAGTTCTTGCATGTGTTACAAGGTGTGAAATTGAGTAAGACTCAAAGCCCGACCACGGCAGAAGATAGAAAGAGAATGAAAGTCATTCCCTATGCCTCAGACATAGGTTCTATAAAGTATGCCATGCTGTGTACCAGACCTATTGTATACCCTGCCCTGAGTTTGGCAAGGGAGTACAATAGTGATCTAGGAGTAGATCACTGGACATTGGTCAAAATTATCCTTACTGGAGTAAGGATATGTTTCTCGATTATGGAGGTGACAAAAGGTTCGTCGTAAAGGGTTATGTCGATGCAAGTTTTGACACTGATCCAGATGACTCTAACTCTCAATCTGGATACATATTGAAAGTGGGAGCAATTAGCTAGAGTAGCTCCGTGCAGAGCATTGTTGACATAGAAATTTGCAACATACATACGGATCTGAATGTTGCAGATCCGTTGACTAAACTTCTCACAAGCAAAACATGATCACACCTTAGTACTCTTTGGGTGTTAATAACATAGTGATGTGAACTAGATTATTGACTCTAGTAAACCCTTTGGGTGTTGGTCACATGACGCTGTGAACTATGGGTGTTAATCACATGGTGATGTGAACTATTGATTTTAAATCACATGGCGATGTGATCTAGATTATTGACTCTAGTGCAAGTGGGAGACTGAAGGAAATATGCCCTAGAGGCAATAATAAAGTTATTTTTTATTTCCTTATATCATGATAAATGTTTATTATTCATGCTAGAATTATATTAACCGGAAACATAATACATGTGTGAATACATAAACAAACAGAGTGTCACTAGTATGCCTCTACTTGACTAGCTCGTTGATC
Organism: Triticum urartu; assembly: GCF_003073215.2. Lineage (NCBI taxonomy): Eukaryota > Viridiplantae > Streptophyta > Magnoliopsida > Poales > Poaceae > Triticum > Triticum urartu. Next base: position 6,657,343 of record NC_053022.1, on the reverse strand, counting down.
AAAGATGGTTATGTTTCCTAGCCACAGACAAAGAGTTGTCATTTGATTAATGGGATCACATCATTAGGAGAATGATGTGATTGACTTGACCCATTTTGTTAGCTTAGCACTTGATCGTTTAGTTTGTTGCTATTGCTTTCTTCATGACTTATACATGTTCCTATGACTATGAGATTATGCAACTCCCGTTTACCGGAGGAACACTTTGTGTGCCACCAAACGTCACAACGTAACAGGGTGATTATAAAGGTGCTCTACAGGTGTCTCCGAAGGTACTTGTTGGGTTGGCGTATTTCGAGATTAGGATTTGTCACTCCGATTGTCGTAGAGGTATCTCTGGGCCCACTCGGTAATGCACATCACTATAAGCCTTGCAAGCATTGAAACTAATGAGTTAGTTGAGGGATGATGTATTACGGAACGAGTAAAGAGACTTGCCGGTAATGAGATTGAACTAGGTATTGAGATACCGACGATCGAATCTCGGGAAAGTAACATACCGATGACAAAGGGAACAACGTATGTTGTTATGTAGTCTGACCGATAAAGATCTTCGTAGAATATGTAGGAGCCAATATGGGCATCCAGGTCCAGCAATTGGTTATTGACAAGAGAGGTGTCTCGGTCATGTCTACATAGTTCTCGAACCCGTAGGGTCCGCACGCTTAATGTTCGTTGATGATATAGTACTATGAGTTATGTATGTTGGTGACCGAATGTTGTTCGGAGTTTTGGATGAGATCACAGATATGACGAGGAACTCCGGAATGGTCCAGAAGTAAAGGTTGATATGTGGATAGTAGTGTTTGATCTCCAGAAGGGTTCCGGAATTCACCGGAAGGGGTTCCAGATGTTTCCTGAAATGTTTGGGCACAAGAACACTTTATTTGGGCCAAAGGGGAAAGCCCATGAGGCTTTTGGAAAGTGCAAAAGGAAGTTTTGCGGAGACCAGAGGCTAGACGCCAGGAACCCTGGCGTCTAGGTGGTAGACGCCGGGAACCCTGGCGTCTAGCCCTGGAGTCCGAGCATGACTCTTGCTTTTCGGGTGAAACCAACTTTGAGGAGGCTTTTACTCCAAGTTTCGACCCCAAGGCTCAACATATAAATAGAGCGGTAGGGCTAGCACCAAAGACACATCAAGAAACACCCAGCCGTGTGCCGGCAACCCCGTCCCCTCTAGTTTATCCTCCGTCATAGTTTTCGTAGTGCTTAGGCGAAGCCCTCCGGAGATTGTTCTTCACCAACACTGTCACCACGCCGTCGTGCTGCCGGAACTCATCTACTACTTCGCCCCTCTTGCTGGATCGAGAAGGCGAGGACGTCACCAAGCCGAACGTGTGCAGAACTCGGAGTTGCCGTGCTTTCGGTACTTGGATCGGTCGGATCATGAAGACGTATGACTACATCAACCGCGTTGATATAACGCTTCCACGAATGGTCTACAAGGGTATGTAGACAACACTCTCCCCTCTCGTTGTTATGCATCACCATGATCTTGCGTGTGCGTAGGAAAATTTTGAAAGTACTACATTCCTCAACAAATACCACCCACAAGAGAGGACAGAAACTGGGGCGCAAAGTTTTCTCTACCAGTCTCCGATAGAGCAATGAAATCTAAACGGTGCTCTAAAGATGCCTCGGCAAGAAACCTTCTTTTAGCCAAGTCCTTTAGACCTCTGCTAATCCAAAAGATTCCTTTCACATTTCGTCATGGAAATTTTTAGTAGTCCGAATCCAAGCACTCCTACGAACTGCAGAATCGGGATAGATCTTCCGTTTCCACTTGCGCTTTGGTTTACTAGGCTCTGACGCCCGGTCCTCATAACCGGGTTGAACGATACTGCCATCGGCATTCTCTAGGGGGCACATCATCGTCCTCACTCATGATTGGGGGGTGCTAGATCCGCACACAGAGTATCGAGCACTCTAACCCCTAACGCATCAATCTCATCATCATTCATCGGTTTAACCGCTGCAAGATTACGAATAGTCTCTAAGGCACGCTCCGCCTCCAAATCTAATAGATCATTCACCGAATTGGAAATCTCACTATCAGTAGCACCTAGTGAAACTCCTAATTGGTTTGCATTATTTATAATCTCCTCATTAGAAAAATGCAATAAATAATTAGATATGTTGCCGGACATACCAGAAGAGATCGCAGCCTCCTGAAGCTTGGCCGTCCTCATAGCGCACCGCTGCTGCATATCACCAACCTCCTGGAGCTCGTGGATACGAGCACTCATCCTTATCCCCGTCGAGACGGGGTCCGGGATCCCGCCAAAAGCAACGACCTCCTCCCTAGTAAAGCCTCGCGCTGAGTCCCTCAAAGGGTCAACCGAGGTTACCGGAGGAGGCAGCTGTGGGCTCCCAAGCCCCTCAGACAAATGCCCCATGCCAGGGTCCACATCCACGGGTACGATAGGAGAGGGGATGGCAGGGGCCGCCTGTCCGCTCCCTCCTCCCGCCCCACCCGCCGGCGCAGAGTGGAGCGTCGTCGGCGTCAGAGACGCGGTCCTCCTGACCGCCTAAGATGAAGGAGGAGCCAGGGCCACCTGCCCCAGCCCCCCCTAGCGCTGATGCTGGCGTGGGTATCGCCGCCACAACCGGAGTAGCAGGAGCCAAGGCCACCTGCCTCGGGCTCCCTCCCCCAGCGCCGACCGACCCCAGCGTGACCGACGTCACCGGCGTTGGGATATGGAGAGGAGAAGTCAAGGCCTCCTGCCCCGAACCCCCTCCCCCCAGCACCAACTCAAACGCAGCCATCTGCGCCGGAGCCTCGACCATAGGAAGAGCAAGGGAAAGAGAAGCAATCTCCGGCTCCCCCACCCCAACTCCATCCACAGTCCTCGCCCATGAGGCCCTCACCAAGCGTCCAGGCACAGATCCGCCAGCCCCCTCAAACTCCAATAGAGGAAGCGTGCACTCAAACATATCATCAGAGTCTACCTGGTCACTCTAGAGTCTGGGAGGCGCTGATGCTGGCTCAAAGGACCCAAACCACAACGAAGTCATAGGCACCGATGGCGATGCTACCGGCTCAACCCCGGTCCCATCCTCGGGCAACTGAGCATCTGGGCGAGATCCGAAAGACCCCTCATGTGTCGACTCATCAGTCGGTGCCCCAGTGGCTCCCGCACTGCCGTCACCCTCGTGCATATCAACATCATTCCCATTAACCACATCAGCAAACAGTTCAGTGTCCTCAAACTCGATCTCTAGCGGGAACACCTCTCCCCTATAAGTCCAGTTGACCACATCAGGCACGAACCCAATATCCAGGACACTCACTAAAATCCGGGCCACCCCATGAGCACGGGTAAAAGCCATGTCGACTCTCTCCGTCTTCCCAACCATAATACCCATACTGGCCACAACTCGAGCATCCTGCAAAGTCTTAGATGGAGCCCCTGAAAACCGCAACCAGACTTGCGTAAGCGGCTTTCCCTTAGGCTCCACCTTCTTCCACTCATGAAACTCTAGACTGCACTTCGTGCTAGGAACTCTACAAAAGCCAAAGCTCAGCAATCTCTGCAAATCATCCACCGTGGGGAAATCAACCTTAAAAACATTGTTCTCGAGTAGAACCAGCTCCCAACGAAAGTCCCCCGAAACCAGCTCCTGAAGCCTGCGCACAATCTGAGCCTCAGTCACCTCGCCCTGGGTAGCTTTCACAATCCCGGTGGTTAAGCTTAGGGTCTCCTCCGGGATCTCTCTCGCAGCCGGTGACTCAAAGAACATAAGCTCGGCACAATAGACTCCATACATAGTCAGCAACGGAGCCTGGTCACGCAATAACGGGCACTCCCCCGAGGCATGTGCTGGCTTGCCACACGACTCACACAGCTCGGCCACGCACTCAGCAATGAAGTGGCCCTTCTCACCACAACGGTAACAAAGCATCTTTTCCTTCTTACGCGCATACTTGGACGCCCGCTCTGCATCAGACCTGTCGGCCACAGTTCCAGTCTTAGGAACCTCAACACTGGCCAAGGCTGTCACCACCTCCATCGCCTGGGTAGGAAGATCTGTGGAGGTGTGGTCGGTCTCCACTGCTGACGCGGCATGGTCAACAACTGCCGGAGGCGGAGGCGGTCGGCGAAACCTCCCACGGCCCCCACCCCGACCACCATGACGGCCACGATAGCCTCCTCTCTAGCGGTGGTCCGGGCCTGATGCTCCCTTGACAAATCTGCCTGGAGGGCCGAGAAACGGTCTCTCAGCAGACCCATCACTCTGCTAGGCATAGCCACGACCTCCTCCCGTGGAAGAGGAACCACGATGCTGTCCATCACCATACGCATCAAACCCATCATCCCCCCACTGGTCTCAGGGCGGATCATTGGGCTCTCTATTGCTAGAAATCTTCCTCGTCTGTGCCGGACCCGTCCGGTTCTGAGTCGGCCTCGCGACGTAGTGGGGCGGAGGAGCGGCACGCGGCTGCCTGCCCGAAGGCATCGGCCCAACCCCAAGGGCAGTACCACCGCGGCCAGCAAGAGCCACACCAGTCACGCCTGGCGCTAGAGACCGAGGTCCACCATGACCCGCGGCCTGCAGAGGGACGGGCGCCGCAGCCGGCGCCGATGGCCTCAGCCCGCCCCGTCCTGCAGCTAAGGGCACCTACCCAGGTGGCCGAACGCCCAAGTGGCCAAAGCCACGGCCTGGGTTACCCTGAACCACACCCCCGCCTGCCGGCGGCCTCTGGCCAGGTGGCGCCAGGGATCCACGCCCGGCACCCGCCGCCGCCGGCGGAACCGCCCCACCCCGTCCCGCTGGACCAGATGACTTGGCTGGCAACGGCGCAGCCCCGCGCCCGGCCATATCCAAGAGTGGTCAGATCCTCCTTGCCCGATGAGCTCCACAGACCGGGAAACCTCTCGTCCCGTGCTTGCGAACCCTAGAACCTGGCAGCGACGGCGCATGAGAGATAGAATCGCGATCACCCTCGTACGTGCATGGGATAACGATGTGGACAGGAGTATGGCCCGGTCCAGCATGGGCCTCATACCCATCTGACTCTGGCCCAACTCCGTGCGGACCCGGTTCAGTCCGAACCGGCCCATCACAACTCATCAGCGATCTCGCGTTCGAGATCTCTGTCGCCGACGCGGCCATCACGAGCGCCGCCGGTGCCTGTCGAATGGCAGGCCGCCTCGCATTCTTCTTCTTCTTCACAGTAATCCATGACTCCGGCCTGATCATATCGAATAACGTAAGGTTTGGAAGACTCACCTTAGGTAGGGGACCCTTCCAAGGTTTGAGCGCCAATGCCGCCGTCTTCCGATGAACAACGCGTCAGATCATCTCATTTTTCTCGCCCGCATGAAGACCGATACGCGCCGGATCGTCCGGTGGCAAGACCTGATCGATCGTCATGGCCACTTCATCTTCGCTATAGCCTGCATGGAATAGATCGCAAATGAGATCCGAAGGTGTCGGTGAGGACGGCGACCCTGCCGCGGATGCATCCCCATCGTCGTCCGCGTCTTCCTCGTCGGACTCAGCGAGAGCCCAGAACCGCCCTCCAACGCGCCGGCGATCTCCGGCTGTGGACTGCGCCGTCGCGGTCGGGCGCACGGTCGCCCGTCAAGTCACCCGTCTAGTCGCCCTCATAGACTCCTCTGTGTCTCCAAAGAGTATAGTTGGAATATTTACCAGCACATGACTGAAATGTAAAAACAGAGAGTTGTCCATTTCCATTGCTTGCGTCATGAAAGTTGAATGAAATGAAAATTGTCTGATTTAAGCTAAGTTTTTGGCTCCCCTTCAAGATCAACATCACATAATGAAGAAATTAAGAAGACAACATTGGAGAAAGCGAGTCACAAAATGTGACATTAATAGTAAGTGCCTGTTGTACAAAATGTGCATCAGTTACTCCGTTTTTTACACATGAAACTCGGCTGCAAAAGGGCACATCCTTACAGTTTGAATAAGGCTATGTCTTCTCTAGAAAAGGTCACAACTCATTTGGCAGTTTAAGATCCATTTGGAGCATGGAAATCCGACAATATGTTTCCATGCATTTCACGGGAAACAATCCATTTGGTAGATAAAACTTCTACGTATTTCACCAGCATTACAGAATACCAGTTAGAACAAAAAAGGAGCAATAATAAATTGCACATCCTTCCAGGCAACTGTGTATTGAGATCCAAAAGATAGACGTCAGAGTTTACGCCTCAATTTTCTATAACAAGCTGCTGGTCCTTTCGAAATTGGATCAAGGAAGTGTGGAATTGACAGATCCAAAAGTTACCACATAGATTCCTTTTAACAGAAATGAACTTGAAAATAGTAAGCCGATCAAGGAAGTGTGGAATTGACAGATCCAAAAGTTACCACATAGATTCCTTTCAACAGAAACAAACTTGAAAATAGTAAGCCGAATTCTGGGACTTGGTCCTCGGTCTATACCTCCATGCCCAGAAAAGGCAACAGTTCCAAAAGTTTCTCAACATGCAGCTCAAGGCCAAGGCCTTCTCAACAACACTAAAACTAGATGCAAACATAGATATCTCACAGGTGTGAGTACATATCACAACTTCTGCTAAACCTAGGAAATGTTCAAGGAGATGAACTAATTGACATTACAAGTATACCTGGAGACGAAGAAGATACAGGTCAAAGTTCAACCAAGCACATAACAATCACCTAGTACACTATTTGAAGCCAACAAAATCCATGCTCTTTCCACGTGGTTTCCACACTGTTTACTCCTGCATGGTGGATTGTTCCAACAATATCCTAACTTCTTTTGTTGTATCAGGAGTGCTCGGTATTTGAGAAACAAAATAAGTACTAATTTGATGCTTCTCAGTAATTGAGAAAGTAATTAATCTTCTATCCCTAATGTTGCTCTGCATCGAGAGCATCATCTTGTTCTTCAAGAAGGAGGATGACCCCTGGCCTCCACATCATGCGATGTACACAGCCATACATTCAGATCATCATAACTCTCATGCTTTGTCAGCCATACATACCGAGTCGCTGGTCCTGCAAATTATTGTACAAGCTTTAGATATGATGGCAAAACATGAAACTGTAAGTACAGGAAATGCGAAAGAACATAACCTGTGGAACAATCCGCTCTTGAGATAGACAGGCTAAAGAAACTGTCAACGGGTTCTGGAATTCAGAAAAGCTTTTCGAAATGAGTATCTAAGAGAACTGTTGAGTAAATAGGCAATTTCTCAATTAAATTAATCCATGAGTAAATCACTAGCATGGCATTGACTAAGTTGATGACGTACTGACTCTGATCTAAACATGCACGTACTAAGCAAACAGTAGACAAATCTACACATACTGATAGTACTGCTAATATGAAAATAATCAGGAGCGGAATAAACGAGTTATACCCTTCAGTAGGCCACGCAGAGGCCGCGGCTTTGGTGGCAGCAGCGGCGTCCTCGGCGGCCTTCTTGTCGGCTTCAGCTTTCTCGGCGGCGGCACGGTCGGCGTCGGTGGACATGGTGATGATGAAGGCGACGCGGACGTAGAGGAAGTAGACGATCGGAAGCGAGCAGTCGCGTAATCGCTGCCCAAAAATCTATTCGCCCCTCACCCCGTACGGGAACCAGAAGGGCATGGTTTCGGAGACCTGCTCTCCCGTCGACCGTGTACGCGGCGGACGAGATGGAGTCACCGGTGGCAGCAACAGCAAAGGAACGACGGTGGGCGTGCGCGTGAGCAGATGTGATCTGTTCGTGGCGGCTAGGGTTAGGAGACACCGCATACTTATAGGCGCAGCCGCGTGGAGAGACGTGGGCTCGACCCACGTCCGAGTCCGTGACAGCCCACGATCCGACGTCTCAGATCGTGGCCAAGCTGTCAGAAAACTCTTCGTTAGTGACTGGTAAAAATAAGCGCGTAGGTGTGAGCTCGGCTCGGCTCAATCCCGCAACCCACGACGCGTCGTGACGAGGCGTGGCGTGGCGAGGCGGGCGGCGGAGGAGGAGTGCGCGAGGGCCTCTTCTCTTCTCAAGCTCCAATAGCATGTAGAAGAGAAACCCTTATAAACCACTCCAACTCTCCTTCCACTTCCGGGGTGGGACTAAACTTCCCACTTCACCTAGTGCCATATAACCCACATGGGCCCTTAGAGATTTTTCAGAAATTGCAATATGGGCCTAGAGCCCATCTCAGATTTCAGCAATCCCCCACCAGATCTCGAGGGCCCATTGTGTCCTCTGTTCCAATTGCTATTTTGATATACCAGTGTTTCAGTGAAGACCTGTTTAAGGTTGAACTTCACCTAGAACAAGTGGCTACACTCCTTCACAACTGAACAATGGACTATGCCTTGAATTGTCAGTTTGGCATAAAGAAGTTTCACTACATGTCTTACTAGTACTAGGCTGCCGAAGGCTGACCCCTCGGGTGGAGCATATAAGTCACACTCATGGCCTATTCATGAGCTTACTAGAGATCACCCCAATCTCATAGACTATGACCAGCAGTCGGGCTCATATAGGTGTGTTCCTCCAAAGATCGCTCTATAGGATAGCATCTTGCTTTTATAAGCTTTGGAACACATTGAGACCGTAGTCATCCTACCATACAGTATCGAGAGTATTGCATCTCCAACCGAGTGGGTTAGTATAGTTACTCCCTCAGTTCACCACTGGCTTGTGTTCCCAGGTCCTAGTTCACGGGATATCCGATCACATAGGTTGGGTTACCACCATGGCAACTCATGTGGGTCTCATACCCATCTCCCTCGATGCATTATCTATCACAACACGTGATAGCCCTTTTGTAAAGGGATCTGCCAGATTCTTAGCCGTATGGACATAGTCCAACGCTATCACTTCGGAGTTTCTTAATTTTCTGACAGCTTCTAATCTCATTCTTATGTGTTTGGTGGACTTCATGTTGTCCTTTGAACTCTTCACCTTGGTGATGACAGTCTGATTGTCACAGTTCATAAGGATAGCCGGAACCGGTTTATCAACCAATGGCAAGTCCATCAAAAGATCTCGAAGCCATCTTGCTTCAACACCAGATGTGTCTAATGCCGTTAATTCTGCTTCCATTGTCGATCTCCTTAAGATCGTTTGCTTGCAAGACTTCCAAGAAACAGCGCCACCTCCAAGAGTAAACATATACCCAGTTGTGGCCTTCATCTCATCAGCATCAGAGATCCAATTCGCATCACTATACCCTTCAAGTACCGATGGGTATCCGGTATAGTGAAGTCCATAGTTCATAGTACCTTTCAGATAGCGCATAACTCTCTCAACAGCATGACAATGTACATCACTCGGTTTGGAAACAAACCGGCTCAGTTTGCTCACATCAAACGCGATGTCAGGCCTCGTTGCGCTCGCTAGGTACATCAGTGAACCAATGATTTGAGAGTATCTCAATTGATCTTTAGCCATGCATTTGGACTTTCGAATCAATACGCTAGGATCATATGGTGTTTGAGATGATGTGCAGTCCGAATATCCAAAATGACTCAACACCTTCTCAACGTAATGGGATTGCAGAAGTGTGATCCCACCCTCATTATCTCTCAGTAGCTTGATGTTCAAGATAACATCAGCCACACCAAGGTCTTTCATCTCAAAGTTCTGAGATAGAAACGATTTGACCTCCTCAATGACTTTGAGGTTTGTTCCGAATATCAGTATGTCATCAACATACAAGCACAGTATAACTCCTTCGCCCCCACCATGGCGATAGTATACACATTTGTCAGCCTCATTAACAACGAAACCAACAGATGTCAGAGTTGTATTAAACTTATCATGCCATTGCTTAGGTGCTTGTTTCAGGCCATATAAAGATTTTTTCAACCTACACACCTTTCTTTCCTGACCATCTAGCACAAAGCCATCAGGCTGTTGCATGTAGATTTCCTCCTTTAGCTCTCCATTTAGAAAACCGTCTTAACATCCATCTGATGGACGAGAAGACCATGTGAGGCCGCCAACGAGAGTAATACTCGAATGGTGGTCAGTCTAGCCACAGGTGAATAAGTATCAAAGAAATCTTCCTCTTCTTGCTGGTCATAGCCCTTGGCCACAAGCCTAGCCTTGTACTTTTCAATCGTACCATCGGGCCTAAGCTTCTTTTTGAACACCCACTTACATCCCAGTGGTTTGCAACCATAGGGACGGTCAGTGATCTCCCATGTCCCGTTAGCCATGATGGAATCCATCTCGCTACGGACCGCATCCTTCCAGTAGTCAGCTTCTGGAGAGGCATACGCTTCTGAAATAGAAGTGGGAGTATCATCCACAAGGTACACGAAGAAATCATCACCAAAGGTCTTTGCAGTCCTTTGTCTCTTGCCCCTACCAAGGGTTTCCTCGTCATCCTCCTCAGGATTTTCATCATGTGTTTGTTCATAATATTCCATAGGGATGGCAGGTTCAGGAGTTTCCTCAGATTCCTGTCTAGAAGTGCTTTGCATATCTCTCATAGGAAAAATATCCTCAAAGAATGTAGCATCCTTAGACTCCATAATTGTACCGACCTTCTGGTCAGGTACATCAGATTTCACTACTAAAAATCTATAGCCAATGCTGTTCTTAGCGTAGCCCAAATTAACGCAGTCCACGGTCTTGGGTCCAAGCTTACGCTTTTTGGGGATCGGCACGTTGACTTTCGCCAAACAGCCCCAAGTGCGCAAGTACGAGAGTATCGTCCTTCTCTTTGCCCATTTCTCATAGGGAGTGATCTCATTATCCTTTGTTGGAACTTTATTCAGGACATGACATGCCGTCAATATAGCCTCCCCCCACCATGCCTTGGATAAACCCGATGTATCTAACATGGCGTTAACCAAATCAGTTAGAGTACGGTTTTTCCGCTCGGCACCCCCGTTTGTCTGGGGTGAATAGGGAGGCGTCCTCTCATGAATAATGCCATGTTCTGCACAGAAGGAATCAAACTCACTCGAGAAGTACTCTCCACCACGATCTGACCGGACTAGTTTAATTTTCTTTTCAAGTTGATTTTCAACTTCTGCCTTATAGATTTTAAAGTAGTGTAGAGCCTCATCTTTAGTATTTAACAGATACACATAGCAATATCTAGTGGAATCATCTATCAATGTCATGAAGTATCTCTTTCCACCTTTAGTCAACACGCCATTCATCTCGCAAAGATCAGAATGTATGAGTTCTAATGGTGCCAGGTGTCTCTCCTCCGCGGCCTTATGAGGCTTACGAGGTTGCTTAGCTTGCACACATGAAAGGCACTTAGACCTTTGGCTAAAGTGAAACTCGGGATTAAATCCAACTTGGCTAGCCGCGTCATAACACCAAAACTAATGTGACAAAGACGTGAATGCCAAACTTCAGATTCATTAACATTAGAATGAATATGGTTCACGACTTTATTACAAAAATCTGCGAGGGAAAGGCGGAACATCCCTCCGCTCTCATAACCTTTTCCAACAAAGAGTCCATATTTTGTAACAACTAATTGATTAGACTCGAAAACCAACTTAAACCCTTCTCTACATAGAAGGGAGCCACTAACGAGGTTCTTCTTGATGGCGGGACATGCTGCACGTTCTTCAGCTGCACGATCCTTCCCGAAGTAAACTTCAGATCGACCGTGCCAACACCATGAACAGAAGCACTCGCGCCATTCCCCATCAATACGGACAAGTGACCTGTGACATGGTAAGAAGTGAACAATGAAATGTCAGCACACACATGAACACCTGCACCTGTGTCCACCCACCAATCGTTGGGTTGAAACACTGAAAAAACAGTAAATAAATTACCGTACCCAGATGCACCATTCTCATTGTTGCCCACAATCATGTTGACAGACTTGGAGTCCTATCCTGACTTCTTGTACTTGTTTGGGCACTTGTTGGCCCAATGTTCAACCGAACCACAAGTAAAGCAGCCCTCATCCTTCTTGTTCTTCTTGAAGGTCTTCTCACCCTTCTTCTTAAAGTTGGTATTGTGTTGGACACCGTTCTTTCCCTTGGGCTTGTGGGAGTTGAAGTTCTTCTGGTTCACCATGTTGGCAACAAAAGTCCCTTCGGCCCCTTTTCCGTGCGAGTCTTTTGCCCTCGAATTCTGCTCAACACTCAGATGGCCAATAACATCCTCCACAGAGAATTCACGCCTCTGATGTTTCAGAGTGGTGGCAAAGTTCCTCCAGGAATTAGGGAGCTTAGCGATTATGCAGCCCGCGACAAACTTGCCCGGTAACTCGCACTTGAGAAGCTCAAGTTCCTTAACAATGCATATTATCTCATGAGCCTGCTCCAATACAGGACGGTTTTCAACCATCTTGTAATCGTGGAACTGCTCTATAATATACATCTCGCTCCCTGCATCGGCGGCCCCGAATTTAGATTCGAGCGCCTCCCACAAGTCCTTGGTGACATGCACATGTAAATATGCGTCGACCAGTTTATCTCCGATCACGCTAAGAACTGCTCCGAGAAACACAACGGTAGCCTCCTTGAACGCCTTCTCCTGTTCAGGAGCAATCGTTCCCGTGGAGACACCGGTGACCCAGAACACGTTCATAGCCGTGAGCCATAACGTGGTCTTAGTCTGCCAACGCTTGAAGTATGTACCGGTAAACTTATCCGGTTTCAGTGCAGCGGCAAAGCCACTTGCCGAGAAATTCCTACACATAATAGGTTTTTGGATTGTTGAGTAAATAGGCAATTTCTCGATTAAATTAATCCATGAGTAAATCACTAGCATGGCATTGACTAAGTTGATGACGTACTGACTCTGATCTAAACATGCACGTACTAAGCAAACAGTAGACAAATCTACACATACTGCTAGTACTGCTAATATGAAAATAATCAGGTGCGGGATAAACGAGTTATACCCTCCAGTAGGCCACGCAGAGGCCGCGGCTTTGGTGGCAGCAGCGGCGTCCTCGGCGGCCTTCTTGTCGGCTTCAGCTTTCTCGGCGGCGGCACGGTCGGCGGCGGTGGACATGGTGATGATGAAGGCGACGCGGATGTAGAGGAAGTAGACGATCGGAAGCGAGCAGTCGCGTAATCGCTGCCCAAAAACCTATTCGCCCCTCACCCCGTACAGGAACCAGAAGGGCGTGGTTTCGGAGACCCGCTCTCCCGTCGACCGTGTACGCGGCGGACGGGATGGAGTCACCGGTGGCAGCAGCAGCAAAGGAACGACGGTGGGCGTGCGCGTGAGCAGATGTGATCTGTTCGTGGCGGCTAGGGTTAGGAGACACCGCATACTTATAGGCGCAGCCGCGGGGAGAGACGTGGGCTCGACCCACGTCCGAGTCCGTGACTGCCCATGATCCGACGTCTCAGATCGTGGCCCAGCTGTCAGAAAACTCTCCGTTAGTGACTGGCAAAAATAAGCGCGTAGGTGTGAGCTCGGCTCGGCTCAATCCCGCAACCCACGGCGCGTCGTGACGAGGCATGGCGTGGCGGGCGGCGGAGGAGGAGTGCGCGAGGGTCTCTTCTCTTCTCAAGCTCCAATAGCATGTAGAAGAGAAACCCTTATAAACCACTCCAACTCTCCTTCCACTTTCGGGGTGGGACTAAACTTCCCACTTCACCTAGTGCCATATAACCCACATGGGCCCTTAGAGATTTTTCAGAAATTGCAATATGGGCCTAGAGCCCATCTCAGATTTCAGCAAATGCACGCGCATTTGTCACTTGTCATCACTCGACACCCAGACGACATGTCACCGCATCACGCAGTTTTGTAAGTTGCTACGTCTTGAGCTTACGTTGGTTTTCCCCGAAGAGGAAGGGATGATGCAGCAGAGTAGCATAAGTATTTCCCTCAGTTTTTGAGAACCAAGGTATCAATCCAGTAGGAGCCCACGCTCAAGTCCCTCGTACCTGCACAAAACGATAGCTACTTGCAACCAACGCGATTAGGGGTTGTCAAGCCCTTCACGGTCACTTACAAGAGTGAGATCTGATAGATAGAATATTTTTGGTATTTTTGGTATAAAGATGCAAAGTAAAAATTAAGGCAAAGTAAAAAAGCAAAACAAGATTAAAGTGATGGAGATTGATATGATGAGAATAGACCCGGCGGCCATAGGTTTCACTAGTGGCTTCTCTGAAGAGCATAAGTATTTTATGGTGGGTGAACAAATTACTGTTGAGCAATTGATAGAATTGAGCATAATTATGAGAATATCTAGGCATGATCATGTATATAGGCATCACGTCCGTGATAATTAGACCGAAACGCTTCTGCATCTACTACTATTACTCCACTCATCGACCGCTATCCAGCATGCATCTAGAGTATTAAGTTAGAAGCAGAGTAACGCCTTAAGCAAGATGACATAATGTAGAGAGATAAATTCATGCAATATGAAATAAACCCCATCTTGTTATCCTCGATGGCAACGATACAATACGTGCCTTGCTGCCCCTTCTGTCACTGGGTAAGGACACCGCAAGATCGAACCCAAAGTTAAGCACTTCTCCCATGGCAAGAACTACCAATCTAGTTGGCCAAATCAAACGGATAATTCGAAGAGACTTGCAAAGATAACCAATCATACATAAAAGAATTCAGAGAAGATTCAAATATTATTCATAGATAGACTTGATCATAAACCCACAATTCATCGGTCTCAACAAACACACCGCAAAAAGAAGATTAAATCGAATAGATCTCCACAAGATAGGGGGAGAACTTTGTATTGAGATTCAAAGAGAGAGAAGAAGCCATCTAGCTACTAACTATGGACCCGAAGGTCTGAGGTAAACTACTCACACTTCATCGGAGGGGCTATGATGATGTAGAAGCCCTCCGTGATGATGGCCCTCTTCCGGTGGAGCTCTGAAACAGGCCCTAAGATGGGATCTTGTGGATACAGAAAGTTGCGGCAGTGGAATTAGGTTTTTGGCTCCTGTTCTGATCGTTTGGGGATACATGTGTATATATAGGAGGAAGAAGTACGCCGGAGGAGCAACGAGGGGCCCACGAGGCAGGGGGCGCGCCCTAGGGGGGGGCCCCCACCCTCGTGACCGCCTCTTTTGTTCCTTGGAGCAGGGTCCAAGTCTCCTGGATCACGTTCGGTGAGAAAATCACGTTCCCAAAGATTTTATTCCGTTTGGACTCCGTTTGATATTCCGTTTCTTCGAAACACTGAAATAGGCAAAAAATAGCAACTCTGGGCTAGGCCTCCGGTTAATAGGTTAGTGCCAAAAATAATATAAAAGTGGAAAATAAAGCCCAATATAGTCCAAAACAGTAGATAATATAGCATGGAGCAATCAAAAATTATAGATACGTTGGAGACGTATCATTTGGCACATACAAATTTACTTGGAACGGCAGGTAGATACCGCATATAGAAAGGTATGGTGGACTCATCTGGAATAACTTTGGGGTTTAAAGGATTGGATGCACAAGCAGTATTCCTGCTTAGTAAAAGTGAAGGCTAGCAAAACACTGGGAAGCGACCAACTAGAGAGCGATAACAGCCATGTACATGCATTAAAATTAATAAACATTGGATGCAAGCATGAGTAGGATATGATCCACCATGAACATAAATATCATGAAGGCTATGTTGATTTGTTTCAACTACATGCGTGAACATGTGCCAAGTCAAGTCACTTAAATCATTCAAAAGAGGATACCACCCCATCATACCACATCATAATCATCTCAATAGCATGTTGGCACACAAGGTAAATCATTATAGCTGATAGCTAATCCAGCATGGCACAAGCAACTCTGATCTCTAATTGTTATTGCAAACATGTTTATTCATAATAAATTGAATCAAGAACGACGGGCTCATCATATTTACAAAAACAAAAGAGGTCGAGTTCATACCAGCTTTTCTCATCTCAGTCAGTCCATCATATATCATCATAATTGCCTTTCACTTACACGACCGAATGGTGTGAATAATAATAATAGTGCACGTGCATTGGACTAAGCTGGAATCTGCGAGCATTTGATAAACAGGAGAAGACAAGGCAATATGGGCTCTTGGTTAAATCAACAATAATGCATATAAGAGCAACTTCAACAATTTAATTATGGCCTTCTCCTACTGACCCCCAAAGAAAAGAAAAGAAATAAAACTATTTACACGGGAAAGCTCCCAACAAGTAAAAGAAGAACGAGAAATATTTTTGGGTTTTCCTTTCAATTATTACTACTACAGCAGAAAAATAAACAACTACTAATTTTTTGGTTTTTTTAAGGTTTAACAAACACACAAGAAGAAAGCAGGAAAAAAAATAAACTAGCATGGATATTACAGTGAAAAAGTATGAGCACCGACATCTAGCAATGAGTGTGTGTGAGCATAAATGTAATGTCGGTGAGAAATACATACTCCCCCAAGCTTAGGCTTTTGGCCTAAGTTGGTCTATGGCCACGGCTGGCCTGGCGGATATCCATAATAATAGTTGTTGGGGCCGTACTGCAACGAAGAATAGTTGGGATCATACTATGATGAAGAAGAAGACTCTGACTGCCACTGGCTGACAGTCATCTCTGGATCCCAAGAATAAACAGATTGTCGTGGAGGCTCATCTTGTGGTTCCTGTTCTGGCTCCTCAACTGGTGCAGGGTTCTGGTAGGCGTGAATAGCCGTCAACGGAACAAGGTACGTGCCTGCAGTAAAATCAAACAAAGAAGGAGCAGGCAAGGTAATAGTCTCAGGATGATGTTTATTAAAGAACAATTGATATTTAAGCTCCCCTGCCCTATTTTTAACAATAAAATCATGTGCCACCATACTTTTATGATCTAGATAAACACGGGGCAGCACCTTTTCTTCCTTCTCAGCATGCCTAATAGGTATGTTAAAATGTGCGGCTAGGCGTGTGGCATAGATGCCTCCAAAGATGGGGCCCTTAGTACGGTTCATATTTAACCGTCTAGCAATAATACCGCCCAAACTAAAAGTGTTATCACTGTATAAACCTTGGAGCAGAAGAATTAAATCAAGGATACTAAGGTTTTCAGAATTTCCGCGTCCAATTAAACAACGACTAACAAATAATGCAAAGTAACGCAAAACAGGAAAATGTATGCTAGTGATTCGTGCGTCGGAAACCTTCCTGGTTTCTCCTACAGTGATATTATCAATAAACCCAGCCACATCTTCATGATGTGGTTCTTCTGTCTTGCCCTCAAAAGGGACTAAACAAATCCGACAGAAATCATAAAGTGACATCTCCTTATGCTCATCATATAAATGAAACTTCACCGTAGGTGGTGAGTTCCTAGAATGAAAATGAAAGTTTTGCACAAAAGTATTTGTGAGCAAGAGATACTGATCGCATTGGTCGTGGAGGAAAGTGGTGAGGCCTGCATTGTGAGCCAATTCATGAAAATCTTCATAGATACCGGCTGCTCTCAAGAAATCTTCAGAAGGCCATTCACACGCCCGAATCTCCACGGTGCGCGGTAAATTATACTTAGGCTTCGGTGCCTTTTCCTTCGAGCTTTGGCTCGACGAGCCCCTCAAGAATCTCCTCATTATTTTTCTGAAATAATCTGAAATTTTTAGTAACTTCAAACAAAAGTGAACCAAACTCAATAATATTGATAGCAACGACTCCTACAAGTGCCTAGAGCCTATATCAAGCATTAGAACTACTTGGAACCATATAAATTTGACATGCAAGCTCAAGAACATGGTCACCTATGCAGCACAAATTTGCAAAGAATAAAGCAGTAGAACAAAAACTAATTGGACCAATGGAGGAGTCACATACCAAGGAACAATCTCCCCAAGCAGTTTTGCGAGAGGTGCTTTGAGCAAGGAGATCGAAAATCACAGCAAAAGTGGCTGGAACTCGTGCTTGAGTTGGTTTTTCAGGTTTGTGTGAGATAGAGGAAGAAGATGAGTGCTGGGATAAGTGGAGGAGGGCCACCGTGGGCCCACGAGGCAGGGGGCGCGCCCTATAGGGGGGGGGGGGCGCCCACCACCCTCGTGGCCAGGTGGCAGCTCCTCCCGCGGTAATTTTTGCACAGTAAATCCTCAAATATTCCTGAAAAAATCATATTAAATTGGCATGGCATTCTGAGGACTTTTATTTTTGGGATATTTTTATATTGCACGGATAAGTCAGGAAACAGACAGAAACTACTATTTTTATTTTATTTAATATAAATAACAGAAAGTATAAAGAGGGTACAGAAGTTTGTGTTTCTAGTTTCATCCATCTCATGCCCATAAAAAAGAATCCACTAACAAGGTTGATCAAGTCTTGTTAACAAACTCATTCCGATAATCATGAAACCGGAGAAATTTCGAATAACACTAAGTTACCTCAACGGGGATATGCACATCCCCTATAATAAGAATATCATATTTCTTCTCGACAGTAGGAAGAGGAAATTGAAAACCTCCAAATATAATCATTGAAAATTTTCCAATAGAGTTGATACTATGAACTTGAGGTTGTTTCCTCGGAAAATGTATCATATGCTCATTACCATTAACATGAAAAGTGACATTGCCTTTGCTGCAATCAATAACAACCCCTGCAGTATTAAGAAAAGGTCTACCAAGAATAATAGACATACTATCATCCTCGGGAATATCAAGAATAACAAAGTCCGTTAAAATAGTAACGTTTGCAACCACAACGGGCACATCCTCACAAATACCGACAGGTATAGCAGTTGATTTATCAGCCATTTGCAAAGATATTTCAGTAGGTGTCAGCTTATTCAAGTCAAGTCTACGATATAAAGAGAGAGGCATAACACTAACACCGGCTCCAAGATCACATAAAGCAGTTTTAATATAATTCTTTTTAATGGAGCAAGGTATAGTAGGTACTCCGGGATCTCCAAGTTTCTTTGGTATTCCACCCTTAAAAGTATAATTAGCAAGCATGGTGGAAATTTCAGCTTCCGGTATCTTTCTTTTATTAGTAATAATATCCTTCATATATTTAGCATAATGATTTGTTTTGAGCACATCAGTTAATCTCATACGCAAAAAGATAGGCCTAATCATTTCAGCAAAGCGCTCAAAATCTTCATCATCCTTTTTCTTGGATGGTTTCGGAGGAAAAGGCATGGGTTTCTGAACCCAATGTTCCCTTTCTTTACCATGTTTCCTAGCAACAAAGTCTCTTTTATCATAACGTTGATTCTTTGATTGTGGGTTATCAAGATCAACAGCAGGTTCAATTTCTACATCATTATCATTACTATGTTGAGCATCATCATGAACATTATCATTAATATTTTTACTAGGTTCATGTTCATTACCAGATTGTGTTTCAGCATCAGACATAGATATATCATTTGGATTATCAGGTGGTTCAGCAATAGGTTCACTAGAAGTTTGCACAGTTCTATCGTTTTTCTTCTTCTTCTTTTTAGAAGAACTAGGAATATCAATATTATTTCTTTGAGAATCTTGCTCAATTCTCTTAGGGTGGCCTTCAGGATACAAAGGTTCCTGAGTCATTCTACCAGTTCTAGTAGCCACTCTAACAGCATAGTCATTTTTCTTACTATTCATTTCATTAAGCACTTCTTTTTGAGCTTTAAGTACTTGTTCTACTTGAGTGCTAACCATAGAAACATGTTTGCTAACAAGTTTAAGTTCACCTTTAATATCAGCCATATAATCACCCAAGCGTCTAATCATATAAGCATTTTCTTTTAATTTTCTACCAAAATAAGCATTGAAGTCGTCTTGCTTAAACATAAAGTTATCAAACTCATCCAAGCACTGACTAGCAATTTTAGTACGAGGAACATCAGCTTTATCATATCTATAGAGAGAATTTACCTTTACTACCTGTGTCGGGATATCGGGATGAGGAGGTTCTTCAGTAAATAAATAACTAAGATCATATGTTTCTTCAACAGGCGGTATATTAAGACCATGTATTTCTTCAATAGGAGGTAAATTCTTAACGTCTTCAGCTTTAATACCTTTTTCTTTCATAGATTTCTTTGCCTCTTGCATATCTTCAGGACTGAGAAATAAAATACCTCTCTTCTTCGGAGTTGGTTTAGGAATAGGCTCAGTAATTGGAGCAGGAGTTGGCTCAGGAGCTGGCTCAGGAGGTGCCCAATTATTTTCATTTGTCAACATATTATTCAATAGAATTTCAGCTTCATCCGGTGCTCTTTCCCTGAAAAGAGAACCAGCACAACTATCCAAGTAATCTCTGGAAGCATCGGTTAGTCCATTATAAAAGATATCAAGTATTTTAGGTTTCTTAAGAGGATGATCAGGCAAAGCATTAAGTAACTTGAGAAGCCTCCCCCAAGCTTGTGGGAGACTCTCTTCTTCAATTTGCACAAAGTTGTATATTTCCCTCAAAGCAGCTTGTTTCTTATGAGCAGGGAAATATTTAGTAGAGAAGTAATAAATCATATCCCGGGGACTACGCACACAACCAGGATCAAGAGAATTAAACCATATCTTAGCATCACCCTTTAGTGAGAACGGAAATATTTTGAGTATATAAAGGTAACGCGATCTCTCATCATTAGTAAACAAGGCAGCTATATCATTTAACTTAGTAAGATGTGCCACAACAGTTTCAAATTCATAGCCATAAAACGGATCAGATTCAACCAAAGTAATTATATCAGGATCAACAGAGAATTCATAATCCTTATCAAAAAGATAATCCTCGGGAATAACAGGCATATTTTCATCATCACTATCATCATCGTATTCAGATTCAATAATTTCTATTTCTCTAGCCATAGCAATTTGTTCATCAAGAAATTCACTAGTGGGCACAGTAGTATCAGGCATAGAAGCAGTTTCATCATAAGTATCATGCATAGCAGAAGTGGCATCATCAATAACATGCGACATATCAGAACGAATAGCAGAAGCAGGTGTAGGTGTCGCAAACTTACTCATAACAGAAGGTGAATCAAGTGCAGAGCTAGATGGCAGTTCCTTACCTCCCCTCATAGTTGAGGGATAGATCTTGGTTTTTGGATCTCTCAAGTTCTTCATAGTGTCCAGCAGATATAAATTCCAAGTGACTCAAAGAATAGAGCTATGCTCCCCGGCAACGGCGCCAGAAATTAGTCTTGATAACCCACAAGTATAGGGGATCGCAACAGTTTTCAAGGGTAGAGTATTCAACCCAAATTTATTGATTCGACACAAGGGGAGTCAAAGAATATTCTCAAGTATTAGCAGCTGAGTTGTCAATTCAACCACACTTGGAAACTTAGTATCTGCAGCAAAGTGTTTAGTAGCAAAGTAATATGATAGTGGTGGTAGCGGCAACAAAAGTAAAGACAGCAAAAGTAATGTTTTTGGTATTTTGTAGTGATTGTAACAGTAGCAGCGGAAAAGTAAATAAGCGAGAACCAGTATATGAAAAACTCGTAGGCACCGGATCAGTGATGGATAATTATGCCGGATGCGGTTCATCATGTAACAGTCATAACATAGGGTGACACAGAACTAGCTCCAATTCATCAATGTAATGTAGGCATGTATTCCGTATATAGTCATACGTGCTTATGGAAAAGAACTTGCATGACATCTTTTGTCCTACCCTCCCGTGGCAGCGGGGTCCTATTGGAAACTTAGGGATATTAAGGTCT
The DNA here is from genome assembly GCF_003073215.2 of Triticum urartu. NCBI lineage: Eukaryota > Viridiplantae > Streptophyta > Magnoliopsida > Poales > Poaceae > Triticum > Triticum urartu. The sequence continues at coordinate 6,635,816 of NC_053022.1, read as the reverse complement.
CCTTTTAATAGAGAACCGGAACAAAGCATTAGCACATAGTGAATACATGAACTCCTCAAACTATGGTCATCACCGGGAGTGCTACCGATTATTGTCACTTCGGGGTTGCCGGATCATAACACATAGTAGGTGACTATGGACTTGCAAGATAGGATCAAAAACTCACATATATTCATGAAAACATAATAGGTTCAGATCTGAAATCATGGCACTCGGGCCCTAGTGACAAGTATTAAGCATAGCAAAGTCATAGCAACATCAATCTCAGAACATAATGGATACTAGGGATCAAACCCTAACAAAACTAACTCGATTACATGATAAATCTCATCCAACCAATCACCGTCCAACAAGCCTACGATGGAATTACTCACGCACGGTGGTGAGCATCATGAAATTGGTGATGGAGGATGGTTGATGATGACGACGGCGACGAATCCCCCTCTCTGCAGCCCCGAATGGACTCCAGATCAGCCTTCCCGAGAGGTTTTAGGGCTTGGCGGCGGCTCCGTATCGTAAAACGCGATGATTTCTTCTCTCTGATTTTTTTCTTATCGAAACTCAATATATGGAGGTGGAGTTGGAGTCGGAGACGCAACAGGGGGCCCACGAGGTAGGGGGCGCGCCCTAGGGGGGACACGCCCCCCACCCTCGTGAGAAGGGTGTGGGCCCCCTGGTCTTCATCTTGGCGAGGATTTTTTATTGTTTTTTCTAAGATGTTCCATGGAGTTTCAGGTCATTCCGAGAATATTTGTTTTCTGCACATAAAACAACACCATGGTAATTCTGCTGAAAACAACGTCAGTCCGGGTTAGTTCCATTCAAATCATAAAAGTCAGAGTCCAAAACAAGGGCAAAAGTGTTTGGAAAAGTAGATACGACGGAGACGTATCAGAGGCCTAACAACGTCTACAAGAAGAAGGTTGTGTAGTAGAAATCACCAACCTCCGGTGCCCATCTTCTGGTATATAAGTCATTTTGACCTATAAAAAAATAAGGAGAATGCTTTCGGGACGGAGCGCTGCTGTCTCGAGGCGGAACTTGGGCAGGAGCACTTTTGCCCTCCGGCGGAGCGATTCCGCTGGGGGAACTTCCCTCCCGGACGGGTAAATCATCGTCATCATCATCACCAACAACTCTCCCATCTTGGGGAGGGTTATCTCCATCAACTTCTTCAAGAACACCATCTCATCTCAAACCCTAGTTCATCTCTTGTGTTCAATCTTGTTACCGGAACTATAGATTGGTGCTTGTGGGTGACTAGTAGTGTTGATTACATCTTGTAGTTGATTACTTTATGGTTTATTTGGTGGAAGATTATATGTTTAGATCCATTATGCTATTTAATACTCCTCTGAGCATGAGCATGTTTATCATTTGTGAGTAGTTACTTTCGTTCTTGAGGTTACAGGAGAAATCATGTTGCAAGTAATCATGTGAACTTCATATGTGTTCGATATTTTGATATTATGTATGTTGTGATTCCCTTAGTGGTGCCATATGTGAATGTCGACTACATGACACTTCACCATATTTGGGCCTAAGCGAATGCATTGTGGAGTAGCAATTAGATGATGGGTTGCTAGAGTGACATAAACTTAAACCCCAGTTTATGCGCTATTCCGTAAGGGACCGATTGGATCCAAAAGTTTAATGCTATGGCTAGAATTTATTCATAATACTTTTCTCGTAGTTGCGGATGCTTGCGGGAGGGTTAATCATAAGTAGGAGGTTTGCTCAAGTAAGAACATCACCTAAGCACCGGTCCACCCACATATCAAATTATCAAAGTAGCAAACACAAATCGAACCAACATGACGAAAGTGACTAGATGAAAATCCCGTGTAGCCTCAAGAACGCTTTGCTTATCATAAGAGACTATTTTGGCATGTCCTTTTACCTCAAAAGGATTGGGCTACCTTGCTGCACTTTTGTTACTACTATTGTTACTTGTTACAAATTATCTTGCTATCAAACTGCTTCGCTACTTACAATTTCAGCACTTGCAGACATTACCTTACTGAAAACTACTTGTCATTTCCTTCTGCTCCTTATTGGGTTTAACACTCTTACTTATCGAAAAGAGCTACAATTGATCCCCTATACTTGTGGGCCATCATTACAACATCCAATCATCCATATAATCTATGTGGTTCTTCTGTTTTCTACCAGTCATATTTCATATGTGCATCAGAGGAAAAATGCTTTCAGCGGGCATGTTGGAGCGCGCATACCAAGTTCCCACATTGCAAATATGATCCTGGGCTCCTAGCCATTAATATGTTTAATTCCACATTGTCTTCATCTAATTTCTAAATGACTGGACAACCTATTATATTCTTATAGAATTATGATCCGCCAAAACCATGTTTCTCTTGGTCTAATTTCTAAATGATAATGTGCAACATCTATCTGCTGGTGAACCTTTTTTTTTCTTCCGACTGTATCTCCTACTGAACCTATTTTACGATAAGATTTTTTAGGGCATTTTTTGATGATTTTTTTCCTATAGCCCTTAAATAAAATCAAATATAATCAAGTGCAATTCATAGTAAGTTTTCTGCTCCTAGCTAGTTGTAAAGAACAAGTTCAATTTAGTATGATTTAGTTCTTGACATGACCGTGCTGCCAGCAACTCCTTTTCTCTAGCTAGCACAATAATTGTACTTGTTTGATGTAAAGGACATAAATACAAGGAAATAAATTGGAAGCTTATTTCAAATTAACTAGCTAGTGGTGTTTGTGAAGTTCAAGAAAAAGCTGGTCTTTTTCTCGACAAATAAGTTGACATGCAAAGAATCAATGAATGTATTTGCAAGAAAGAAAACATAATTATCAATAAAATTGGTTGTGATTGTCACTGTAGATAATGGTAGTAGCTAGTTGGAACTAGATACAAACCAATAAAATACAAGATCTCAAATCTCCAACCAATAAAGAGTTCAACCCAAATTTTACAATTACACTATTATCTTTAAATAGTGATTATTGTAATACATGGAGAATTAATTAATGCACTAGGTTGCGCTTGTGACCAGGCAAGACAAACTTATGAACTTGCAAGCATGGAAATCAGATCGACATCCACACAATGCCGATATGAACATTGTCTTGATACAAATTTATTTTATTTTATTTCAGAATTTAAACAACTAGTTTGAGCGGGTCACACATGACGTTGTGTGACACATTATTTGTCACCGCTACATCGACATATCCATCGACTAAACAACGGTGATCCAACTATATATTACTAGAGATCTTTTCTTATCAGTAGACACCAACTCCGATGCCAACGCCTAATGGCACACTAGTGGTGGTTTCGTACAACGGCACGTTGACACTGCACATCGTTGGCAGGTTACGGAGTGCAATGGAAGTCATCACCTCAAGCTGAGCTATCTGGTGTGGCTGCAAAAAGGTACCATGTGCCAATTGTTGTTGTTGAGGTTGTTGCCCGAGTTGCTGCTGCAACTCCTGTTGGGGTTGGGAGACACATTGGCCCAACTGTTGGGGTTGTTGTTGCTGATATTGGATGATACTCTGACCCTGTTGTTGTTGTTGTTGTTGTTGTTGCTGCTGCTGCTGCTGCAGGATGATAGAGTAGACGATAGCACGGATTGACTCATGGCGGGATTGCTCGGGGATTTGCCGCAATTGCTGGCAACATTGTTGCTGCATCACATGGCAAATGCTCTGCTGCAACATTTGTGACCTAGCAAGACATCGCTGCATTGCCACAGGGATGCACTGCTGCTGGAGGAATACCTTGCATGGGTTTAGCTGCTGCAGAACAGATGGATGAATAACTGGTATTTGTTGTTGCTGTGAAAATGGTGGTTGTTGTTGCTGCGAAAATGGTGGTTGCTGCTGCTGTGAAATTGGTGGCTGTTGTGAAAACGGTGGTTGTTGTTGCTGTGTAAATGGTGGTTGTTGTTGTTGCTGCGAAAATGGTGGTTGTTGTTGCTGCGAAAATGGTGGTTGTTGTTGCTGCGAATATGGTGGCTGTTGTTGCTGCGAATATGGTGGTTGCTGTTGCTGTGAAAATTGTGGTTGTTGTTGCTGTGAAAATGGTGGTTGTTGCTGCTGTGAAATTGGTGGTTGTTGTGAAAACGGTGGTTGTTGTTGCTGCGCAAATGGTGGTTGTTGTTGTTGTTGCGAAAATGGTGATTGCTGTTGCTGCGAAAATGGTGGTTGTTGTTGCTGTGAAAATGGTGGTTGTTGTTGCTGCGAAAATGGTGGTGCTTGTTGTTGCTGTGAAATTTGCGCAACGGCACTTGCCGCCGCAAGAGCGAGGATGGCAAAGACGAGGAAGGTCTTCATTGTGGATTGGTGTTAACTAGTGTTGCTTGGCTTTGATGCTTGTACTTGTGATGATCTTTATACTTCATGCCTATTTATAGTTGCCGGGACACCACCTCTTTTCCTTCTTTGCACCGGCTTTAATAATTCTGTTTGGATGCATCTGAAATGAATTTTTTTGGTACATTGTGTTGGGTTGCACTAGCTACAAAAGCGTACTTTTGGATTCATCATCAAAGTTGCTTTTTAGTTGTGCATATGATCATACACAAAGTACAGAAACCTCGATGTTTGGTACATATGACTCACCTTATTAACTTTACATGTCACGCACTTATCAGGATAGTATCACTTTTGCAACCGAGTTTGGAACCTTGTATAGGTTGTCAGCCATAAACAAGAAAGGCAAAGCTTGTGTAGGACTAAGTTTGCAATCGTGTGTGGGCTGTTAAGATATGCTCGATTATTGAAGTCTTGCGTGTGGAGGGTTCTTCTAGACTCGGTTGCTTTTTATAAAACTAACTTTGTATTTTCCTCTAAGATGATAAGATGAACTGACGCCTACAGAGCATGACTTGACTCATCGAATTCCCTTTACATGTAAATGATGGTAGTTGCTTACAAGCTACTCCAACTAGCATATATCCGGTCCTAACTCTAGACACGTCATCATTAGTTCCATCTTCTGATTTCTTTGAGATAAATCATCAGTTCCATCTGTATGTGAAGGAATTTTTTTTGGGTGAAGGGAAATGATAGGTGGGGCTGGAACAGAGGCCCACAGCCTCGAGCGAGTTATTAGGCCCAATATAAGAGTTGTGTGTTAGGCCACCAAATTAGAACTGGGCTATAGTTTTCGGAGGCCTCAACGTCACAAGCCCAGCCCACACTCGGCCGATCTGCATCGTCTTCATCTCCCCCTCCCCGTCCTCCTCGCCGGCCGGACCACTCGCCGGCGCAGCCTCTCCCGCACCCCGCCGCCCGCGGCTGCTCCACGTACGTCCGCGGCGGCGGAGGCGTCAGCAGCCTCCCTTCCATGCTCAGCATCTGAAGAAAGTCCGTCTTCGGTGCCGCGATATCCAAGTTAGTTATAGCATCCAGTCATCTGTATAATCTCAGTGTTTATTCTGTTTTGTACTGTCGTATTTCATATGTTCGTCAGAGGAAATGTGCTTTCTAGAGGCATGTTGCAGCTGGCCGAGTCCGAGATCTCATTTCATTTATATGGCCATAGGCAGCGATCAATAAAAGGGCACTGGAATTTATCTTCCAATGCCACTGTTGTTCTAGCTCTCTGTCTTTACTTTTGCTGCTTCTGTTGTATGGCTGCAAAGTTAGGCTTCATCTGATTTTAGTTAGTTAATCTGATCTTGTTAACCTGATAAAGAGAATTCCACCCTGCCCTTTATTCTGCTTCTACTTTTCACTGTCTCACAATAACGCAACATATTAAGCTCACCAAATTGTATCCCTCAAAAATAAAAATGCTCGCCAATTTGTATCACATACTCATACATGTATTTCATCGCGGAATAACAGGAGATTGTCAAGTTGTGTTTTACCATATCAGTGTATCATTTGCTCATATGAGCAAGAGATGGTCACCTGCCAGCTTATTTTGTTCATATCTGAGATCGATCATGCCTCCATTGTATGGTTAAGAAGTTAGGTTTCATCCGATTTTAGTTTGTTAAGCTGATCTCGTTAAACTAATAATAAGAACTCCATACAGTCGTTTATTCTGATCTTCATTGCCTCACAATAATAAGAGAACCTATTAAGCTCGTCGAAATTGTATCTCATACTCATACACATATCTTTGATCATCGAATAACATAAATTATCATATCAGTGCAAAAGTATATATCATTTGTCCATAATCCATATGCACAAGAGATAATTATCTGCCAGACAATTATTCTTATCTTTGAGATCCGATCCTGTACTCAATGCTAATTAGAGGTGTCATTAAGACAAGAAAATAACCACTTGCCCCCGGGTCTTGTCTCGTTAGCAGAAAGCATGTGATGCATTCAAGTTTCAATGAATTCACGAAAACCAATATTGTGGTCTGCTGTCACCCTTGAGTTGAGGTAATTGTTTAATTTGCATTCTTGCGACTTCTTGTATTTGGAAAGAAAATTCATACTATTTTCCGACTTGCCAATGCATCGTCACTTCTAAAAACCAATATTGTGGTCCTCCTTGTGCGGCAGGTACTTGAGATGGATTGCATTCTGTAAGTGCACTGTATGTGTGCTCTCACCCAACAATGGAGGTAATTGTTAAGTTTGCATTCCTGCAACTTCTTGTATATATCTGGAAAGAAACTTCTTACTATTTGCTCAGTTCACAGCCAATGTATCTTTGCTTTTTTTCTTTTTTCTTTTTGCAACACAATGTATCTTCACTTTTGAAAAACTGCATTGGATGTACCGACATAAATATATAATATAATGATGATCTAATGGCAAATTATATGGCCATAGGCAGTGATGATCAATAAGAGGGCACATGAATTTATCTTCTAACGTATGCATCACTATTTGTTTAGCTCTCTGTCTTTATTTTTCCGCCGGCATTGTATGGTTAAAAGTTAGGTTTCATCTGGTTTAGTTAGTTAGGGGGATCTTGCTGTGCTCTCTATCCTTATTTTTGTGGCCTCCGTTGTATGGTTAAAAAGTTAGGTTTCATCTGGTTTTAGTTAGTTATAAGCGGATCTCTTTAAGCTCTCTATCTTTATTTTTGCTGCCTCCATTGTATGGTTAAAAAGTTAGGTTTCATCTGATTTTAGTAAGTTAAGCAGATCTCGTTAAGCTCTCTATCTTTATTTTTGCTGCCTCATTGTATGGTTAAAAAGTTGGGTTTCATCTGATTTTAGTTGGTTATAAGCGGATCTCGTTAAGGTGGTAAGAAGAACTCCATATTGTCCCGCCTCACAATAACAGAACCTATTAACCTCGTCAAAATTGTATCTCATACTCATACATATCTTTCATTTTCGAATAACATGAATTATCATATCAGTACATATATCATCTGTCCATATGCACAAGAGATAATCATCTGCCAGCTGATTATTCTTATCCTTGAGAGCCGATCCTGTCCCTTCAATGTTAATTAGAGGTGTCACTATAAAAGACAAGAAAATAACCACTTGCCCCTGGGTCTTCTCTCGTCAGCAGAAACTTGCCCCCGGTGCTAGGGTTGAGGGACCCCTGGCGTCGCCCAGGGGGAGGCGGCGCGAGGGGAGGTGAGCTAGTTGCTCGTGCGCGGCCGCTGATTTGCTGCAGGTTTTGTGATATTTGGACGTTCGATGTACATTGAGATATTGGATTAACTTTGTTATGCCTATGAGATTTGTACATTGAGATATTGGAGGAACTACCACACATTTGCAAAGCAGCCATGGCTACTAGGATCATGGTTTTGCTTCTTCTCCTGCTCCTCTCATTCTCAGAGTCCACCACCCCTTACCAGGTGTTAGATTTCAACACGGCAACCCAGAGTACCGAGGAGCTTCACCAAGCTATGGAGCGGGCGTTTTGGCTCCTCTCCTTCCGGCGGTTCATCAGGCGAAGTGCATAGGAAGGCCAAATTTGTTGTTGCTGCGCGCTTCTGTGCTGAAGTGGACACGAAGCTATGGAGCGGAAGCTGATGTGCTGAAGCATTCTCTCATCTTCTTGTTGACTGCACTGGCAGACGGCCTGCAAGCTCGCTGCATCCTGGACGCGAAGGCCCAAGATGTTGCTGTCGTGCTCTTCCACGACGCGGGCGAGGAGGAGGTACCCCGGCATCACCCACCGCAGGCTCCCGTACTGCATGATGGAGCAATCGGGCACTGACATCTCTATTTGTCGAGGCATATAGTGCAATCTTATTACCCTAAAGCTTCCATGTATCTGTCGTTCGTCGGAGGGAGGATTCATGGCATATGTCATCGTCCTGGTTAATGTGGTCATCTGTTATCCAACCTTAATCCTTACTAGAACCGAGAATTACATAGGTAATGTGGGGCATTGGTGGCCATTACATATGTAATAGCTTAAATCGATTGAGAGAGAAGTTTACTTGCATTTATACTTATAGTAGTTCATATGAACAATCCATAATACTTACTAAAAAGTACGAGGGTAACGCAAGAATGAGATCAGATCTCAACAGGGAAATGAAATTAGCTCCTAATCAGCCAAATAGTGGATGTCAACCAATTTTTTTACTAACACGCAACTAATGACATACTCTACTGTATATCCAAATATGCCATATCAGACATCGGAAAAATGATTTTATTATATCTATAACAATAATGAATAATAGTTTCTTTTTGCGAAAATGATCTAACCAATTATAAAAGTACATTGGAACTATAAAGTATCTCCAACACAATAAAAATTATATCGAGATTCCAAAACCACTGAATGACCAAAACTACCGCCAAAATGAGCCACCGACACGCTGCTATCGCCACTCACCTACCGGAGCAGACTTGACATTGTCGATGAAAGCTGGGATGTCTTCATGCACGTGCTGCTAAGGACCAGCGCACTGGAGCCGCAGTCGTTGCCATGAAACCCTTGAATAAATCTGAGCTTGGTAGGAAAATTAGTGACCCACTGAAAACGACAGCTCCATTTTACTCGGCATAGGTGAAGGCACAACAAACCGCATCAACAGGTACAAAACAAAGGATGTCCATGGGGTGCCATCCGGACCGCGCCACCGGCTCATAGCTACATCAATGCCCCTGTCAATGTGCCCAAACCAGCGGAGGCACGGATCCTCCGATGAGGAGATGGTCAGGGCGATGTGGCTGGGATCTAGCCGGGGACGTGGGGCTAGGAGGCAGCTCACGGGGCATCGTGTACTTTTGAGCCCTCATCACATGGCTCAGTTAGGCCAGTGAAATCTCCTGAATAGCGAGGGCTACCCTGCCTCCCCTTTGTGTACTTCATCTCCTGTTCCGTGTCCCAAAGGGCCGACTATACACTACTAGGGAAAAGCCTAGTAGTAGCGAGGGTCAAATAGCTAGTAGTAGCGCGGGCGCTCGCGCTACTACTACGGCGCTATAGCTAACTTATAGTAGTAGCGCGGATGTGCCCGTGCTACTACTACGTCTGTTAGTAGTAGCGTGGGTACCACCCACACTACTACTATTAATTTCAAAAACAAAAAGAATCTCGATGTCGTGCGTGCTGTCAATTAATGGCAGCAATGGTTTGATCCAGCGACGACAGGGGTCGCCGGAGCTGCAGAAGGGCAGTGGCAGAACAGATCCAGCGCCGACTGCTGTAGAGGGCCCGGATCCATGGCCGAGCAAGGCAGCGGCATGGGGCTCCTCTTTGCAACCAAGGCAGCAAGCTCCTGGTCGTCCATGGTGATGACCTACACGGGCAAGGACATGGGATGGTGAGTCAAACCAGAGGGAGAGAGAAAAAGAAAAACGAGGGAGACAGGAAGGAGATGGAGGTACCAGCAGGGTTGGTCGCCGTTGGTGAGGTGCTCCGGCGTGGTGGCATGGAGATGCGGGGAACACCTACGAGCTCCGAGAAGCCGGCGGCGCGAGGTGGCCAGCCTCTTTTGGCGCCATGGAGGAGGAGGCGCGCATGCATAGGAGGTCCATGTGAGAGCCTATGGAGAGAGAGGGGGAGAGGAAGGATTTGGGGGAGGAGATGGGGATTTCAGAGCTCTTCAAAAACCATGTAGTTAGTAGCAGCGTGGGTTTATAGCCCTCGCTACTACTATCAACTTAGTAGTAGTGCGTGTTTATACCCCTCGCTACTACTATGGCATGTCCCGGGAGAGGTAAAAACCTGCGCTAGGGTAAAAATCCATGCTACTAGTAAGTAGTAGTAGTGAGGGGTATAAACCCGCGCTACTAGTAAGCGTTTGCCTAGCCTTTCCCTAGTAGTGATACTGCGGTTTTGGCAAGATTTCAATCAGCCCTAATGTGGTGTTTCCCATCCAATTTACGTGTTATTGAGTTTTATGTGTTTCTAAAAAGAACTAGCCCTATCCAGGTTCGTGGGTTGATGACTGGTTATTTTAATTTGACTTCCCTTCAACCAAACACGACATTTCTCTGCTTTTTTGGCAGGAGATCAGAAACTAAACATGATTCTCTCCCAGCAAAAGAAGAAAAAACTAAACATGATCTAGATTATGTACAATTACAATATCTTATGTCGATACACCTATTTAGCATTTGTGTGTCTATTGTAAGAACTGAATGGGTCATTAATATATTGAATTGGGTCTACTCTTCGTCATGCAGTTTTCGTTGCCCAACTACAAAGCAATTCATGCTAATTTTTCCATTAAACTATATGGTCACTTGTATGCAAGTAGCCCTACTATTTCACACAAATTTTGTTGTCTACTCACATGATAAACAAATGATAACGGCTCCTGAATGCATGCTTAACAGTTCACGCCTATTACGTGCTTACCTGAATGGAAAACGATCTTAACAAAGACTGCAGTATATATAAGTCAGGCCTATATATATGTACTCAATCACCTGAACTGCCTTAGCTAGGATGCAAAAGTGAGTGTTATATGAGAGGTTTCGAATTTATTTTATGCTCTATTCCGTTTCTATCAATCTGCTTGAAATATTGGAGGAAAACAAAAAAAAAACCTATTTAGCTGCCATAATCGCGTGCTGGACCATGAACAACACATTTATGACCCGCCTGCGTGGTTATCAAAATATCTATTAGTTTGCGTCCTTCCTTGCGGAGACATTTATGTTTGGAGAGGAGCAACCATTTGAATATCAGTCTAACAGCTTGCGGTGGAAGCCTCGTTCAGGTTGTCCAACTGTTTCTCATTATATCCCCGATACGATTGATTCTTGGGCCCTCGCAAACCATTACTGTGAGGTCACGCTTGGCATTCCTTGCTTTTTCTCTATTAGCTTCGATGCGCGGCATGCGCGAGTACTCCACAAGGACCTTTGCTGCTTCCAATGCCACTTTCTCCGCGAGTACTCCCTATTAATTCTTGGGCTCCGCAAGTACTCCGCAAAGACCCCGATCGTGTGGCACGAAGCAAATGTGCCCACACGTCCTGGCCCAGCTACGTTAGTTACCCGCGGGATGACTCTTTAGTTACCTCGGGGGATGGCAACTTTAGTTATTCGGGATGGCAAATATAGTTGTAAAAGCATGTCAACTCTCTCTGTTTTGGTTAACTATAGTTGCCATGTCTAATTTATGGTAGTTGCCGCGTGTAATCAAATCATAGTTGCCGTGTGTGATTAACTACTTGCCACATGTGGTCAAACAATAGTTTCCATGTGTGTTTACATAATTGCCACATGTGGTCCAACCATAGTTGCCATGTATGGCTAATCATAGGTGCCATGTGTGTTTACATGATTGCCACGTACGCACAACTGCGGTTGCCATCTACAAACGAATCATAGTTGCCATGTGTGTTTACCTAGTTGCCACATACGTGCAATTGTAGTTATCATCTATCACTGTACGAGCGTCGTGTGGGCGAAGAGTAGTTCACCCACACACGCGTGGACTGGATGGTGACTGTGTGCATGGGAACTAGTTCGCCCACACGGCGCAGCTGGCAACCGCGCGCTGTGGGTCGTGTGGGCGAGCGCTCTAACGCCCACACAACACGCTAGGCCTACTGGCACTGAAATTCCAATAGATTCCTTTAAGATTCATGCAAAACATAACAGACGGAGACCAACGCGTGTGGGCGTTATCATTTTTCTTGTTGTTTTGAATTGGATATCCGTGCAACTGTAAATTTGACCCAAATTATATGGACTGCTGTAATCTGTCGTGGACTTGTGGTTCACCCCTGTTTGGCGACTCTTCTGGTGCACTCTGGTTAGTTTCTTGGTCATCGCTTTGTATTTGTTGCCCAGATGAAATTTGAGTTTTCAACCCACTCCAGTTTACAATTGTAATTATGTGTAATAAGTATTTGTTTTCTTATTTATTTTCATGGTAAACTCGATTGGTCTCATTTTCACCGTCTTAGAAGAGATAAGTTTTAGGTGCCACAAAAAAATATACTCAGATCCTTCCATTTTTGCATTTACTCGGTGTTGACACTCAAAAGTGGCATAAACATAAATGTGGCTCAAAAGAGTGCTCAGCGTGTTGAAAGTCGCTGCTCGGGGTACTGATCGGCCGGTTACACACCCAAGACCACCAGAGAAGGAGAAGTGTTCTCCATGAAAAATCTTCATCTCGTCAAGGCGCATGATTTTGATATTTGAATCACCTCAATCCAATGTCGTATTCAAAATTTACACCCAAAGCAGTGCATCCCTGCCACTAATAAAAAGTTTCAGCCGGCACCAAACACCCATATAGCAATGTCGACAGATTTGGAAGCCTGACTGTCCAGCAAAAGTACACTATCTCTAGTAGAGGAGTGGATGTTGATACAAGGCATGTCGTCTGTTTCAGTTGGTCGTCCGGTTTGCACAGCTTAAGATGGTTAAGCAGCAGCAACAGCAGCAGGTGAGGCTTTCATGTTGGAGGAGGTGCGCATGTTGAAAATGTGATGGTCCTATGAGAAACGGGTGACGACAGACATTGGCAGTGCTCCTGGTGCTGAAAATTGTATGTCTGCCTGTGGAGGAATTTCAGTTTCAGATTCGGTGGTTTGAAGCAGATTTTGATTGCTTCGAATAATGTACTAGGTTTTCATCTTCAGATTGTAATCAATCAGCTTGGTTGAACTTTGACCTCTATCTTGTTTAGATACTTGTAACGTGAATTTATTATCAGCTTCAACATTTCCAGGGTTTTGGAGAAGCTAGGATACTCAAGTTTGTGAGCATTTATGTCTAATTTTAGTTTTGTTACTTAGTTGAGACATTGTCCCGTGCAGATGCTTGTTAGACCGTAAAATTGACTTCCTGGAGTAATATTGACAGCTGAGATGGGAGCCGCTGGTCTCAGACTCCTTGTTGGGGAGCAAGTTGCAAAAGTAGATAACAGAGTAATAAAAAGTGCTTACTGATCACTAACATGTGCTCTGCTTGTACCATTGTTATGTTTAGGAGATGGAGGCCACGGAAGGAAAGCTTGTTTTTGGCGTGACAGGTAGAGAGAGGTTTGGCTGGTGAGGTGATGAAGAAACTGAAGATTTAGAACAATTAGTAGCTATGTATGTGGTGATGTTAGGATTTGGTGCGATGTCTGTTTGGTATTAGGCCCGGATATTCGGCACATCTTTATCAAGGGGATAGGAGTAGCAACATGTGTTGTCTAGATGGTGGTTTCAGGCTGACTGACGTATTACTTTGTATGTTCTTTGAGAATAATTAATGATATGGCTGCATGCATCCTCCAGATGCAGAGGCCGGGGTTTATCCTCCTTAAATAAATGTATGTGGTCGTCTGGGAATTTTTTGCTGTTCTATTATGGATTTGATTTCAATAGAGATATCTTTCATGAGCTCGTTTAGCAAGGAATCGTGTTTTGTTTCAGTCTGTAAGCGCTCCATATATACTTCTTGCAAAACCATGCTTCCCTGCAGGTACAGGGTCCACATGGCGACCCTATGATGGACCTGTCCTCAAGTACGTACGGTGAGTAACGAATCAAAACTCCCAACACATTTAGTACTTTGCTGATCTCATGTTATTATGCATCTGACTCGAGAGGCTATTTATTGTCAGAGGCCTTGACGAACAATGTGAATGATACCCATGGATGGATCTCAGGAACTTGGCGGCAGATTTGGAAGCTCGACTGTTCAGGCAGACTGTTTCAGGTGGTCGTTTGGTTTGCACGGTGTAAGATGGTTAAGTAGCAGCAGCAGGTGTGGCTTTCATGTTGAACGCGATGGCCCTATGAGAAACGGGCGAAGGCAGACATTTACAGTGCTCTCGTTCTAAAAACTGTATGTTTGTCTATGGAGGAATTTCAGTTTCAGATTCAACCGCACCGAACAGAATTGTCCTTCATCTATACTCAGATATGTGAGCTATCTTTAATGTATCTAGTATTGGTATTGTTATTTGGTTGAGAAGAAATCGGCCTTTAACTTGTTCAAGAAACTTTTTCAACTGTAATTTTTTATCTGTTTCAGTGCAGATAGTAGGGCTATAATGCTGGGTTACTGTGGAGTTGTTGGCGGGGTATATTCATCCATTTTGCAATATGAACTAGGTTTGGACTTGTTGAGAAGCTTTCCAGCATTCTCTAGATTGGAGCCTGCTGAAGAATGTGAGTCTGCTAGCTAGGGGAATAATTGCTTCTAAAACTGTACTGAACCTGCAGTTGCTCTAGATCGAGAATTGTTAGGGCCTGCGGCGTAGGGTGAGAACCCGGCGTCGAGTCGAGTCAAGCATAGCTGCTGAGTCACATCATTTAGATTTGGTTGGCTGCTGGTCATTTGGGTGGGTGTCTACAACAACAGGCAGGGGTCGGCAGTTCAGTGTCATGGCCGCTTATGCCCAGTAGTGCTCTCTAGATATCCGATTAACTTCCACCATATTTCCTCTCAAGATCATTTTTTTCTTCCCAACCTACTGATAATATGTTCAAATTTCAGTAGCCACGGGGCGGTTGGGTTTGGAATGTACTCTAAAAATATATAGAGTTGCGCTTATGTATTACAAATGTAGAAACGAATGGAGTACAAAGTTGAAACACTTATCTTGGAAAGGACTCAGTACATATTTACGTAGCCAGAGATCGATTTTTGAGAAACCCATTTCTTGGTGATGTTTTCTGCGCAATTTTTTTTCAGATTTGTGCTTTTTTTCTTTTACTTTCTCATAGTTTTTGTTTGCAATTTTTTATTATGGCGTTTCTGCAAGTTCTATCGACAGGATGGTGGGTAAGAGCAAGGGGAAAAAGGCTGCAGCAACCGCAAAAGAAGACGATGTTATATCCGGGAAGCGCCGACGAACTGTTCCCAAGAAATTCGAATCCCCCTTTGCATTTGACAAGCCAAGCAAGCGAACGCACGTGGTACTAAGCCATCCGGCAACACTACCGCAACTAGAGGTACCGTTACTAGCTAACTTAGTGCTTAATTTACTACCATTTTATGTACTCACCGTTCTTGACGTTTGTAATTTATCGTGCAGCTCTGTTTAGTGACCATGACGTGGAAGGCTCTGTTAAGGACGAATTGACACCGGAACTCATCGATGCTGCTGTTACATTTGTGGAGGCAGCTGCTTGGTCTGAGAAGAATATGACAAAAAGAGTTTACTACAATGAACGTGGCACCTCTGTGATTGTGGAGAGTATACGACCGGTACTTGAGCATACATGGCCGGCGGATGACGTAAGATCTATTACCATGTTCTGCTATTTAAGTGCATAATCTAGGTGTCACCTATGAACATAAAATGTTCTATTATTTTACGCAGATTATCGATGCTTACCAGACACATTTGGCTCTACGCATTGGTCATGATCGGCACCTCTGTCCAGCCTGGAGGTCCAAATACTTTGTTGATCGTGCTAAGGCATGAGACAATCCTAAACCGTCGAAATACAACATGGATAGTGCGTTGAGCAGAGCTGGAGCAGTACGTAGGGTTCTGGACGAGTATCCCGTCCGTGATAAGGTACGATATGTTATTACTAGTTCATTAACACTCATTTTAGCAAGCATAATTGCATCTGATTACAAGTGTGTTCCACATTTTAGCCGTTTATCCCGTTGAACGTCGGCAATACACACTAGATCACCATGGTGATGCACAACCGCAAGAAAGAATTCCGAGTTTTTGATTCTCTCTATCCTGTCGAGTTCTCTCTCGACACTATGAAAGCATTGGTACTCTCCCCAACATTGAGCATTCTTCATATGAAATGTCATATGGTTTCTCACTACTACTTTCTTTGAAATAGCGACTAGCAATAGCAATTGATATTTTTTCGTCAAGCCTATATATATGAAGAATGTCAGAGTTAGTCCACGGATCTTCTTGGAGTGAGGCAATCGTGCCCACTGCTGTATCAGAGTTGTCATCCTCACCCATGAATCAGTTTTGTCCATGCCTAGAATATCTATGGTTATTTAGATGTCGAAATTTACCAGCGGTTCTAAATCTTCCTCCCTCCTTAGAGACCATACATATTTGTTGTTGTAGTAGTATTCAAGCCCTATCATGTCAGTTGGATGGGCTCCAGAAACCACAAGTCACTGTTTCCATAAATTCTCCAGAGCCATCAGCAGTAGCAGAGAGCATTCACTTCCTCCTCATCTTGAATATCTGAATATATGGTCCTGTGATAGCATGTTGGGGGGGATCCTCCGCCTGCCCACATCCCTCGAGACGCTAGATATTATGGGCAATAGTCGGTTGACGTCGCTGGAGTCAATGTCAGCAGAGCACCCCCCATCGTTGGAAACCCTTTCTCTTTTTGACTGCACTACCCTGGCATCCCTGCCAAATGAGCCACAAACATATGGGTCTCTCAAAAATCTTACAATATTTGGCTGTCCAGCTATAAAGATCCTCCCTAGATGCCTGCAGCAACGACTGGACAGCCTTGACTACAAATGGCTAGATGCCCGTTATGAAGGTATGATGCACATTTCTCTATCTATGCCACATATGACCAACCAAAGTAGTCATCCATCCCATCGCAGTCAACATATTTGTTTAAAGTTTTTTCTCCATTGTTTTAATGTCACGAGGTAGAAATTTGCATGTTACATTACTTTGTACATGCTTGTTCCCTGACCTCATTTGTGATATCAATGTGCAGTAATGGCGTTTAAACCGAATACATGGAAGGAGATACCAAGACTATCCCGTGAGCAGAGGGAGGCCGCTCGAGAAGCCAGGCAACGCCAGCGAATAGCAAGATTATTCCGTGTGTAGGGCATGTATTTTGTTTGTTGGCTTCAAATAGTGTACCAGGTGATTGTTATGTGCTTGGTTGGACTTTGACCTGTATCTTCTTCTTCAGATATGCTCCTAATTGTAATGTGAATTAGTTCATCTCCTTAAAACATTTCCCGGGTTTATGCCTCCCTGATGGTTGCTCTGCTCTGCTAGCTAGGGGAATACTGACTTGTAATTGCTTATAAAACTGAACTGTGCAGCAGTCGCTCTCGATGGAGAATTGTTGGGGCCTGTGATGCTTGGCATTGAGGCGAGGGTCGCTGGATTTGGTTCGCTGCTGCTCCTTTGGGTGGGTGGGTGCAACAGGCAGGGGTCAGCAGTCTACTCTCATGTTCGCTGTAGCTCACTAATGCTGTAGATATCTGAATAACTTGCATCAGAGTTCCTCTGAAGATGAAAATTTTCCCCTCAACCTGCTGATTTGTGCCTCACACTTGTGAGCTAGCTATGTACGTAGATCTAGTTCTAGCGTCGTCACCTTGTTGACAGGGCCACCCGAGGCGGCCGGAATACCACCGCCGTTGCCTCGATCTTTGCCGGATGGAAGCACAGGGGAGTTGCATCTGGCGCATCCGCGATCTCCCGGCATCCTAGCGGCGCGGGGCCATTGGGAAGAAAGGGAGGATCGACGAGATCGGACGGCGCGCGGAGCGATCAGCCGCACGGCGCGATCGGTCTAGGAGAGGGAAGATGGGCACAATGGCAGGCGATCTTCTCCGATGAGACGGATCCGGGCGTTTGGATCGACGGACGGCTTCGATTCACACCGCACTCGCGGTGGCTGGTTCTTCTCGATCTGGAGAACGATATCCTCGCCGGCGACTATCTACCGGAAAGCGACACGATTGAGGTAGGTTTGAATTTCAAACTTGATGCTTTTGACGTCGTTGTTGGCGAGCGTGTGCAGCTGGATTTGCGAACGAAGACACCAGCGATGATTGATCTGACGGAACCGGCGATACATGCACGACTGGGTGGACGTTTTTGGGCACTCTTGAAGAGTGACGACGAAGATCAGGTGGACAGCCACGTCCCCACCGCCTCCACGGTCACCGGTCAGGGTGGACACGGTCCGGGCCGGTCCGGTCCCGGTCCGAGCCGACGTTTGGACCGGCCGCCGGCGGTCCGGGACGGACCGGACCGAGCAGCATCACGGTCCTGATTTCAGGGACCGGACCGGCGATGAAGAAGCCCGGGCCGGACCGAGCGGACCGGCCAACGATCATCGGCGGCGACTTGCACGGGTGCAGCGGCGAGGTGTAGGACGTGCGCGGGTGCTGTGGCGAGGAAGGTGACATGCGCGAGCGCCGGTGTCGAGGTGGGCAACGTGTCGTGGGAAGTGCGTGGGCGCCGCGGTTCTTTGCCATGAACGTGCACATGTCTGTTTATTAGGGCATGTACAATGGTTGATAAGATAGTCTTATCTTAAGTCTTGCATGTAATTTAGAGATGACAAAAAATATGTCTACAATGGGTTATATCTTAGTCTTGTCTTCAATAACTAGCAATTCCTTAAAACATGGTGAGACAAATTGTGCTAAGAGATCATCACTTGTCTTATCTTAAGTAAGAGAAGGCAAGCCTTTTCTTACGAGATCTCTCTCCTCCACCTTATCATTTATCCTATGTGGCACTCCTAAGATAGCACCATTGTACATGCCCTTAGCAGTTTTTCTGTTGCATGCAAGTAATCTATCGTGTGCATGAGCCCACGATTTCTCGTGTGCAGGCCTTCCGTGATTAGCGGATCAAATCGGACGTGCAGTTAGGGCATGTACAATGGTTGATAAGATAGTCTTATCTTATGTTTTGCATGTAATTTAGAGATGACAAAGAAAAATGTCTACAATGGGTCATCTCTTAGCCTTATCTTCAATAACTAGCAATTCATAAAAATGTGATGAGACATATTGTGCTAAGAGATCATCTCTTGTCTTATCTTAAATAAGAGAAGACAAGCCTTCTCTTATGAGTTCTCTCTCTCCTCCACCTCATCATTTATCCTACGTGGCACTCTTAAGATAGCACAATTGTATATGCCCTTAATCGTCAAATGGTGACGTGATTTTTGGATCAAACCCTGTTTCTCTGGTACTTTCAGTTTTCTGTTTTGACTGAAGAAAAGGAAACGGCACCAGGGGATCGTGCGTGACGTGATTATAGGAAGCTGACGGTATAAAATCTAGCACTTCCAAAACAAGACTTGCCTGATTTGTTGGACGAGAAAATCACAGCCCAGCGTTTCTCCCACGATCTGAAAATCACGGCCAAGCGTTTGCGTACGTGCGTGCGTGCTGTGCTGAAACTGTTGCCATGATCGAGAACTCGCGAACGGCGGCAGTGCATGCACAACAGCGACGGCGAGCGGCAGAAAGAGGCTATGGGGCACGGGAAGAAGACGAAGGAAGGACAGGGCAAGCTTGGGGACACGGTAGTTCACCTAGGGGCTGCCGGTGGCCGCGACGACGAGGAAGGGCAACAACGATGACTGTGTTTCTCGGTCCGCTCGGTCGGCTTGGTTAAAGACCGGACCGGACCGACATTTTCTCGGGCCTGATTTGGCAGACCGGACCGTCTAATTTATCTAGCGGGCCAGGACCGAGCAGACCAAGACCGAGCGGGCCACACGAGCAGGCCGAAAAGCCCGCTCGTTACGTCCACCCTGAGTCACCGGAGTGCCTATTGCCTCACCGGAGGTTCATCCATTGCCGGCAACCAAGCATACAAGCGATCGGCGTCGTTCAAAAATTTCAAATTCCATATCAGTTATGAAGCCGTGGATCGGCCCGATTCCTAAGGTGATGAGAGAACCTGTAACTTTGCCTGATTTTCTGCCGGATAATTGGACTCTTATCACGAGGAAGAAGAAGAAAGGCAATTATTGCCGGCCACCGCCGCTGCCAAGATCGCCGGTGGTGAGATCCGCGAACACTGTTCGAGCGGCCAGATGGGCTCGTTTGAATGCGGTATTGGGCTGTGGGCCTGAACTGGATATGGTTTTGGGTGTGGCGACGGTCGTGGATTCTCATGGTGCGGGCGAGGCCCAAACAGAGGCCCAAGCCTCGCGCAGCCCAGTGCAGATGTGCGTGCATGAATCACCGCCGACAGTCTATCCCACGATTGTATCTAGGGCTTCGAGTCCGGGATTTCCTTCGTTGGGCACGGGACGGGCGAGGAGGATCTCACCTGCCGCCGGCATGGCTGGTCGCGGTCAGCCGCCACCCAAGCGAGGGCCACCTGCCGCTGTCGCCCCGGTTACTGGCGGAGTTGGTCGTGGCGCTCTGCCGACCAACGCGGCAGGCGCGGCCGCCCGTGCAGCACCGTCTGCGCCGCCGCTGGTGGCGTGGGCCGCGGCGCCTCAGCTTCTGGCCAGGCCAACACGACTTCTGCGGCGGGCGCGGTCAGACGTCCAGCCCAGGGCGGTGGTGGTGGACGGGGTGTTGCACTCCCTCCCAGGCCGACGGCAACGGGACCGGTGGCATCTAGGGTACAGCCTCGCGCCAGGACTGCTCGAGGTACCCAGCCGTCCGAGCGACAGGGGGCCGTTGCTTCCAAGACTAACATGCACCAGCCGGATGACATGGCGCAGCCACCGGCAGCCAAGGTGCTGGCCCTAGGAAGGGGTCGTGGCGGGCAAGGGCGTGACGGATACACTGGTTAGAGCAGAGATTCTCAGAACTACAACCGATACGGTCAGTGGGGAGATGACGTCTATGATGCTTATGGTGAGGGGCTGCACCGTGGATCTTCCTCCGGTGGGGGCCGTGGTTACAACCGGTACAATCCTGATAACACTGGACATTTTCAAGGTCCACCTTGTAATTTTGTGGAAGGTGTCGCCGGACCCAAGGATCGATTCCGAGGTGGCTATCGTCGCGGTGGGAGAGGGAGACGACCTCCACCACCTCGTCAATACCCACCGCCACCACCGCCGGCTGCGGAGATGCCTTCAGAGGAGGAGCTTGAGCATGCAGCTGAGGGGGTGGGAGACACACCCACGTTACCCGCGGTGGCACTAGACACGGTTCGGGCTCTCGCAGCAGTGAATGTTCCGGTGACTACAGGAGGTGTTAAGTCTAAGGATGGTACGTCTGATAAAGGGCCGGACAAAGCGGAGGGCGAAAAGCTATCTAAATGGGCAATTAAAAATAAAAAGTTGCCCTGTTATAGATGTGGTGAACCGGGTCATTTTGTAGCAGAGTGTACGAATGAGCTTTGTGATTACTGCCTCCATTCCCAGCATGTGACCAGGGAATGCCCTCTCCTTTCCGGTCCTAAGCCTGGCATTAATATATTTGGGGTCTGCTGTAAGGAGTTGATGTTCTTTGAGACCCCGGAGGTGGATCCTCTACCACACATGATTGAGAGTTCCTTCCCGGCAGCCATCGGAGTTACTAATGGACAGTTGACTGAGGCGCAGATCGTCAGACAGCTACGTGAGCTTGTGCCGGGTAATTATCAGTGGCACCTAGAGCAGTTAGAAGGTCAGTCTTATAAGGTTGACTTTCCCACTAAAGAGGATCGGATGCATGTTCTTAAGTGGGGTTTATGCAGAGTTACGAGCACAAACATTGTTATCGCTTTCGACGAGTGGAAGCAGGAGGATCCTGAGGGTACACCTTTGGAGAAGGTGTGGGTTTGTTTTTATGGTGTGCCACCTAAATATGTAAAACATTTTCTGATTGCTTGGAGTTTGGGTGGTTTGATTGGTAAGATAGAAAAGGTGGATATGCCTTTCACTCGTGCACAAAACGCGGCGAGGCTTTTGGTCAGTGTTGTGAGCATTGAGCACATACCAGATGTAGTCAGATGGACACATGCTGGAGTTACTTATCTCTTAGAGCTCGAGATTGAGGATACCGCAGTTTACGAGGCTGGAGATGGGACACAAGACATCGATACTACTGAGGGGGGCGGCGCACCCGGGGGCCAGGAGAAGGGGCCCGATGACACTATGCCGGAGTCGTACAAGGGGCCTACTACACAGTCTGATAAGGTAGACAGTTCTACCAAAGAGGCGCCCCCGTCCACCACTCCGATGAACACGCTTTGCTTTGGTTCTTTTGTATCGAGGTCCGCTCCTAGCCAGTTATGGAGCAGCAGGGTCGAGACAGATGACCCGATAGAGCTTGAGCTTCCACCAGTGCCGAGTCTAGTCGGCAATGTGTCGACCACGGAGCCTACTTCCGTTGTGATGGTGGGTTCTGTTGGGATGGCTGCGGTTTTGGGAGACCTCATGGGCAGGAGGTCCACCACACCCAGATACCACTGCCTGACCTTTCGCCAGCGGGAGGGGCGCCTGGAAAGGAGATCCACGGCGCGTTTCCCAATTCCACGTCTCCGGTCGAGTTGGGGGTGAGATGCGGGCAGAAGTCCCGTGTTGTAACCCCTCTGCAGGTTGGCACCGAGCAGGGCGGCCGATGTACGACGACTTCCATGGCTGATAAGGGGGACGAGATCTGTGAGCAGGCGGCTCCAAGGTCCTTTGTCCCCTTGTCACCCACACCGGCAGTTCACTCCACCACGCCTCTTCCTCCTTCACCGACAATACGGGAAGGGCGTGGGAGTCCTGACCGCACCCCGCGCGAAAGGACCACGGAGGAGCTCATCGCTTTTGGTGGGATTACGGATCCGGTGTCGGCTGGCAGGCGTGTCAGCAACCGGATCCAGGGACAGCCGGATGCGGATGACTTTCAGCTAGCGCGGGCCAAGAGGGCTGCCATGCTTCATCATGCCGAGACTACTGCAGGTACGTCATTTGATATAAGTTGTTCAATTTTACACTTCTATGAGAATGAGTTAGTTGATAAGGCAAACGACTTAGGCATTTCTTTGGGATCAAATGATACTGAGGTCGTCAGATCCGTCAATGATCTTTTAGACATGGAAGCGGAGAGGGCTTCTGAGATCATTCGTAATCTTGCCTCTATCCAACCTATGAATGACAATGACATGAATAGTTTAGGAATTAATGATCTTGCAAATATCTGCAATAATCTTTTTCCTAGTGTCGAGACTGAAGATGAGGAGGAAGTTGAGAACACAGATACAGTAGCGCCTCTCTTGACGGAGGAGGCAGTGTCTGTTATTGATAATAATATCATTCCACGGGGTGTTGGGGAGAAGCCCAAACGACCCTGGAAGCGGAAAATCTATCCTACTTCGGTGGTACGCAGAAGTGCTAGAGTTAAGATTAAGAAAAAATTCCATGATGACTTATGAAAGGACTCTTTTGAAATAGCAGAGGTCTAGCAGACTTGGCTAAACAAAGATTCTTAGCAGAGACAACATTAGAGCATCATTTAGATTTTGTTGCACTTTTGGAAACTAGACGAGATAATTTCACATCCCAATTCCTTCAAACTCTCTCCAGTGGTATCGATTTTGATTGGCACATTTTACCACCTAGAGGAAGATCCGGCGGGATTTTACTAGGAGTACGGTGTGAGACGCTCGAGGTGCTTAATGTGGTGCAGGGAGACTTTTCAGTTAAATTCAGGGTGAGATCGAAATTGGATGGGTTTCGATGGTCGCTAGTTGCGGTTTATGTGGCAGCGCAAGCTGAATTTAAACCTGATTTTCTTGCCGATTTAGTGCGGATTTGTGGAGATGAAAATCTGCCAGTATTAGTCGGGGGGGGGGGATTTTAACATAATCCGGAGAAGAGAAGAAAAGAATAATGACAATTTCGATGGACGGTGGTCTATGATGTTTAACATGATTATCGAGAGCCTCAATCTGAGAGAAATTGAGCTCACCGGTAGACAGTTCACATGGGCCAACTCGCTACCTGTTCCGACTTATGAAAAGCTGGACAGGGTACTTGCTAGTGTGGAGTGGGAACAAAAATATCCGTTGGTGTCGGTTCATCCGACGCAAAGAGCAATCTCGGATCATACACCACTCTTTTTAGATCTGGGAGAGGCTACCCATGTTGCAAACAAAAATACCTTCTCCTTCGAGCAAAGCTGGTTTGAGCGAGAAGGATTTATGGACATGATTGCACGCGAATGGGCTAAGCCGGTTATGGGAAGGACACATGTTGAGAGATGGCAAAATAAGATTAGACACCTCCGACAATTTCTGAGAGGATGGGCCAGGAATGAGAGCGGGTTTTATAAGCAGAAAAAAGAATGTCTAACGCAACTCATTGAGGCACTCGATGTAAAGGCTGAAACCACTCTTCTTTCAGTCCATGAACATCGAACCAAGTCCGAGGCTGAGTAAGGCCTACGTGCTCTCCTGAGAGAGGAGGAACTCAAGTGGGCTTTGTGTGCGAAAACGCTTAAGGTTGTCCAAGGGGACGACAACACACAGTTCTTCCATATGGTTGCAAA
Organism: Triticum urartu; assembly: GCF_003073215.2. Classification (NCBI taxonomy): domain Eukaryota; kingdom Viridiplantae; phylum Streptophyta; class Magnoliopsida; order Poales; family Poaceae; genus Triticum; species Triticum urartu. The sequence goes on along the minus strand of NC_053022.1, from coordinate 6,611,314 downwards.
TGGTAAACATAGGAAGAAGAAAATCATACAGCTGGAACAGGATGAGGGAACAATAGTGGGGCATGAGAATTTAAAATCGTATATCTCCAACTATTATAAAAGTCTGTTCGGACCTCCCAATACTTCCACGGTGTCTCTTGATGAGTCTGTGATTGATGATATACCTCAATTAGAGGCAGCGGAGAATGATGTTCTCTCTGCACCGTTTACTGAAAAACAAGTTTATTTGGCCATAACTCAAATGAAGCCGAATAAAGCATCGGGACCAGATGGGTTTCCAGCTGAATTCTATAAGAAATGTTGGCACATCATTAAAGATGATCTTATGCCTATGTTTCATGATTTTTTCGAAGGCCATTTGGAGTTGTTTCATCTAAATTTTGGTACGATAACGTTATTACCGAAGAAGAAGGAGGCGGTCTGGGTAGAACAATTTCGACCCATTTGCCTGCTGAATGTGAGTTTCAAAATCTTCACAAAGGTTGGAACCAATAGATTGACACAAATTGCTCACTCAGTGGTTCAACCTAGTCAGACAGCTTTCATGCCGGGACGACACATACTCGAAGGAGTAGTTGTCTTACATGAACTCTTCATGAGATTCACTCGAAGAAACTAGATGGGGTTATCTTAAAAGTGGATTTCGAAAAGGCTTATGATAAAGTAAAATGGCCTTTTCTTCAGCAGGCAATGCGCATGAAGGGTTTTAGTGAAACCTGGAGGCACCAGGTGGATACTCAAGTCCAGAAGGGTAGTGTCAGAATTAAGGTGAACGATGACATTGGTCACTATTTCCAGATGCATAAGGGGCTGAGACAAGGGGATTCCATGTCACCCCTTCTGTTCAATATTGTGGCAGATATGTTGGCCGTAATTATTGGCAGGGCCAAGCAACATGGTCATGTAGAGGGTCTAGTTCCTCATTTGGTTGATGGAGGGGTGTCCATTCTACAATATGCTGATGACACTATCATTTTCATGGAACATGACATGGCTAAGGCACGTAATATGAAACTTATCTTTTGTCTATTCGAACAATTTTCTGGCTTAAAGATCAATTTCCATAAGAGCGAGGTGTTCTGTTTTGGGAAGGCCAAAGACAAGGAACATACTTACAGACAATTGTTTGGATGCGAATTAGGTGCCTTACCATTCAGTTACTTGGGTATTCCGATTCATCACCGTAAATTATCTAATAAAGAATGGAAAGTTATTGAAGAACGAATTGAAAAAAACTCAGTTGCTGGAAGGGCAAGTTGATGTCATATGGGGGCCGATTAGTTCTGATCAACACAGTACTAACTAGCATGCCAATGTTTTTACTTTCGTTCTTCGAAATTCCAAAAGGGGTCCGAAAGCGACTTGATTTTTTTAGATCTCGATTCTTTTGGCAGTCTGATAAGGCCAAGAGGAAATATCGTCTCGCACGTTGGGATATCCTTTGTCGACCTAAAGACCAAGGGGATCTCGGTATTGAGAACTTGGAAATTAAGAATAAATGTCTTATGAGCAAATGGTTGTACAAGTTAGGGACAGAACCGGAGGGCATGTGGTCTCAAATCCTGCGCAATAGGTATTTGCACTCGAAAACGCTAGCCCGGACTACCATCAGACCAACTGATTCACCGTTCTGGAAGGGACTTATACGAACGAAGGATCTGTTCTTTCGTAGGGTCAAATTCTTGGTTGGCAACGGGATGTCAACAAGATTTTGGGAGGATACATGGTTAGGAGAGACACCTTTGGCCTTACAATATCCTACCCTTTACAATATTGTGCAACGTAAGGAAGATTACGTAGGTATCGTCCTTCAAATTATTCCCTTGAATATCCAGTTCAGACGTACGTTAGTAGATGCGAGATGGACAGCCTGGATGCACTTGGTCCGGAGATTGATTGAAGTTCGACTCTCCGACGTGCCGGATTCTACACAATGGAAGTTAACTAAAAATGGGATATTTACGGTGAAATCCTTTTATACGGATTTGATTAATTCTGCCCCCTCTCAAGGTCACTTCATACATGGAAGGTTAAGGTTCCTTTGCGGATTAAAATTTTCATGTGGTTTGTCCACAAGCAAGTTATACTCACAAAGGACAACTTACTTAAGAGGCGATGGGTAGGCAACTCGCGGTGTTGTTTTTGTGCTAAGATGAGACAATACAACATTTATTCATTGAATGCCCACTTGCCAAATTACTTTGGAGAACGATTTATATAGCTTTCAATATTAATCCCCCAGTAGATGTTGCGTCTTTGTTTGGGACGTGGTTGGCTGGGGTTGAACAAATCACGGCAGCTCGTATTCGGATTGGAATATGTGCGTTACTATGGGCTATATGGAACTGCAGAAATGATATGATTTTTAACAGACAACACAACTTAACCTTTTTGCAGGTTATCTTCAGAGCTACAGCTTGGATCCGTACGTGGCCCTTACTCACTCCTATGGACTCCAGGGAGCCTTTGATTACTGGGTGCAACCAATGGGAGATGGTGGCTTGGGCTATATTCAACTGGTTCGGATGGTGTTCACATAACAGAATAGAGGGCTAGAGAGCTTGTCCTTATTATCACCGTATCGGTTGTTTTTAGGCCCTTTCTTTTTTTTCAAATCTTTGTGCTATGACTTTGCTCCGTTTGCGAGCTGTAAGACCTTTATGATGATACTTCCTGCATTTTTAATAAAAGGGCCGCATGCATCATCATGATGCAGAGGCCGGGGGAATACCTCCATTTCAAAAAAAAAACCTTGTTGACAGGGCATTGGCTTTCCAACTTGTTGAGGAACTATTGAAACTGTGATTTTATATTTTTCAACACCTCCAATTTGTTCATATTTTCACAAGATGAATTAAAGCTTTAACTTGTTGAGAAACTGAAGAATATGCCTTCCTGATGATAAATATGCCTTCCTGATGGCTCCTCTGCTCTGCTAGAGTGCTAGCGGGATTTCTTGCGATTGCTCATACAACTGAATTGAAGTGTAGTGCAGTCGCTCTCGGTTGAGAACTGTCGGGGGGCTTCAGTACAGTTGGTACGGCGATGTACTACCTGTCGTTGAGTTGAGCTGCATCGTTGAATTACATCCCAGGCTGAGACTATCTAATGTGGAATTTTTTTGCTACCGAGAGATAATCGTCCGGGTCAGCAGTTTAGCCTTCACTTTACATAGTTATCTGAATAACATGCACCACATTTCCTATGAAGATGGTTTCCCCTAAGATAGGGGAAGAAACTGTCTGCATTCTATAGTTTGGAGCCTGCTGAAGAACTTCACTCTGGTGGCTAGCGGGATACTGTCTTGCGCTTGCTTATACAACTGAACTGAACTGTAGTCGCTCTCGATCAAGAATTGTTGGGGCCTGCAGGGTAGGGTGACTGCTCAGCGTCGAGTCGAGCAACGATGAATCACATCCCAGGCCTGTTGAGACGATCTGCTGTGGACTTGGTTTGCTTCTGGTCCTTTAGGCGTGTACAACAGGCAGGAGTCAGCAGTTTAGTCTTCCTTTTCACTGTACCCAATCGTAGTGTTCTAGATGGTTCTGTGGAAGTGGAATCCTGACGAAACAGAAGCTGTCCAGGACAACATCTACTAGGAGCACGGGACCTGCAAGTCAGCCAGACCCCCAGCTCCCTCCTTTCATACTCCAACGATGACATACACAATACAAGATGCCATGCCGGCTCTCATACAAAGCTAGTTTGTCGTTGCTACCAGGTTAAGTAACTGAAGAAATTAAGCAGTTGACCAAAATGTTGCTTCCAGGCTACCCCAACTAACATTAACCAGGGCATGTTTTGGTAAGACTAGTTGTGGAGATCAGTGATGGATATTTTATTCTGGTCGTACGTTTCGATCTAATCATGAACTAACGATACTATATGCACCCACCTTTGTTTTATAAGGTCGTGTGAACTAATGACAACTAGTACAGGAGCAAATAATCTACTTTATAGCTGCATCGTGAAGGGAAAGTATAAGGAAACGAAGTACACAGATTAGAGCATCTGTCAACTGATGTTACCTTTTGTGCCGTGTATGCATATAGTGCTATTTCAGCATGCTCTTGATTGTGCATTGGCTTAGCTTAGCACATGGTATTCTGCATTGAAGCTTCTGCATTTGTGTTCCGTAAAACTTATTCCGTCTCTCATACTTTGGCTGAATTTTTCCTTAGTGTCATTCTTCATTCAGGCCAGTTTTACCGCAGATTGTTATATTCCAATGCATTTCGAGCTATTCTGAGTTACTACTGTACCGTGATCGCCGTTGTAGAGAGTACTCTCGATATTATGCAACAGGTATATATCTCATGAACATTTGTCGTGTTCTGCTTCAACCAAACACAATATTTCTATTCGCTCTGTTCATAGCTACTACTTCCCAGGAAAGAGTTTGATAACTAAACATGCAAATCAAATGGTCACATGATTCTCTAGTGTACTCACGTGGTACAATACAATACAAATGATGTGATAACTGTTTCCTGGATGGCTTGCTCACACCTGTCCCATGATTCTGTATGGGGGTCCTATATATACCCTCTGCCCTAGTACGTCGAATTAAGTGAGTGTGATATGCATACTAATTTATCTATCTCTCTATCCACCTTCAAATTGTCTGAAATATTGGAGGAAAACAAAAATATCATGGTAACATTTACTTACTGTAAATCTGTATTGAATTGCGCTAGAAAATAGTGTTGTGGATGGTTCCAACTACTGTCCTCTTAGATACTCACTTTGAAAAGCTTCTCTGGATTTCAGACCCGGCCGGACATCCTCGTGATCGTTTGATCTCCATAGAGGATTGTTCAAGAGGTTGACAATTGTCCTTTCCCACTGGCTACTTACAGTTTTGTGTTTTGCCATCATATCTAAAGCTTGCACAATATATTGCAGGACTCTCAACTCGACAGCATTAGTTGGGTGGCAAAGCATGGGATATGATGCTCCCACTGTACTGCAACTAAATCAAGTGTGAATAGTCTTTCATTGACAAGGAATTAGCTGGGTTAGGTATAACGGAAATCATTGATAAGGAAAAGCATCAAAGCAAATCAAAGTTCTTCATAAGATGTCATCACACCCCGTTTACTGTTGGTCCGTTTCAAAACAGTCATGCTCACGCAACACATCATATTCCATTAACTTGCTCACTCCAGCGACTTGCTTCATATCCTTCTAGGAAATTTTCTTCTGCTTCACTAGTGGTTCGATTTTCTACAGAAAAAGTCATCCACTATTACTAGTTTTCCTGTACATGTCTCCATTTATCAATTGTTCTTGTCTGGGTATCTTTGCTATGACAAGCTGATCTAGAAAATGGAGTTGAGACTAAACTCAGCTTAGTCGATTCCGGTTTCACGCATTAGTCTTGATGCCATGCACTTGGACCACTATCTCCGATCTTACTTTTTTCAACCTGCAAGGCAGGAGCTCTACCGATTTCATTATCGAAAAAGAATTTCCACCTTGTTTGTATTACAAAGCAACCAACACGGATCATATAGCAATTGTTGGGGCGAGTAGCACAAAGAGCCCAAAACAAAAGAGAAAGAACAAAGAAACAAATGCCAACAACGGCAGCTCGACAAAGAACAGATGACCCGCCACCACTACGCCTTCCGGAATCGACCCATCATAGACCAAGGCTCCGATCTGCCGCGTACCAAGCAGCACCTTCAAGAAGGAATGTGATGCCGACGACGCTGCTGCCCGGACGTGTCATAGGGTTTCCCCCAGCATGCGGAAGGGAGTGGGGGCTGAATACCTCCGACACCCTCCAAGAAGGAATAGCGTCACCCTCAGGTGTCACCGCATCGGAGCCGGCAGAACTGGCAAATATTTCTCCCGCACCCCAAACCCCACTGCCCAACCGGGCTGGGGTCAACCAGCCACATCGCCGCCCACCAGCATGCGCCACCACGGTCTTAACGCCACCCACGCCGCCTTAATAAGATCGCCACCACGAGGCCAAGAGGCCGGAGAGAGATGCACCAGGCGGCGAGAGTAGCAAAACAGGAGCCGTGCGGGAGGGAACTACCTCCATCGCCATCGCGGTCACCATCCGGACGCGGCTGCAGGACGCGGTCACCATCCGGTCACCATTCGTGCGACATGGGTCTCCTCCTAAGTTCCATGTTCCTCCAAGCCTCCCACCGTCACCGCCGCCGCTCAAGGTACTCACTCGTCCCCTTTCTGCCCCCAAATCCACACCCTCATCAAATCTGTTTTTGCATTTTGTTAGAAGAGAATTGATTCATTTTAGCTTTCGTTCTAGCTAATCTGTATACTGACATTTATGACCCTCTTTTTGTTGTCATGAAAAAGTGTGTATTTGGTTCACCTGGGTAAAATGAATCACTTTGTTCATTGTCCTGTACTCCTGTGTGACTATACACGCGATGTGTTCAACAAGTGGACGCTTGGTAATTGAACCATCAGTAGTAGAAAAAGGGTCAAATGTGTAGCACATTAGTGCCGGTTTGAATTTGAGCCGGCACTAATGTGTCCATTAGTGCCGGTTCCAACGGCTAGGCGGACAGACATCATTAGTACCGGTTCGTGGTGAACCTTTAGCACCGATTCGTGCCACGAACCGGTACTAAAGTGAGTGGTGACAGGATGTTGTCAGTCCGGGGCCCCTCCAGCACCTTTAGTACCGATCGTATCATGAACCGGTACTAAAGGTCGTCCTACATAGACCCTTTGTCCACCCGAGCTCGCTCTGTTCTTCCCCTTTCCCCTCTCCTCTCTATGCTTTTTCCTCTTCCTCTCAAGCTCATCACACATTTTGCCCAAAATTTGTCAAGATTTGAAGGCCCCCATCCATTCAAATGATCACAAAGGTTAGCAACTTTGTCCTTTCATCTCTCATTGCTAGATTAGCTCGTGCAATGCTTTATATAGTGATTGATTTTTGAGTTTAGTAATTTGGGAGGAAGTATATATATGTGCTAGTATTTGATTTATATGCAATTTGAGGTCAAAAATAACACTTAGTTTGCATATGTAGGTGTGGTTTACTTAGTGCCTTCTAAATCTCCGTCGTAACCACCGTCGATCGCCCACAATGTCCCGTCGCCGGCACCACCTTGTGGTAAGCCTCTTGTTCATGAAGTTTTATATAAAAAATTGATGTCTGTGTGATTTGGATATATAGTTACTCGTATAATTATCTTACCCATACGTTGTTTTTTATACATAGTGCCATGGTTTTGATATCTGTCCCCGTCGGCCCTCGTCCGGATTATGATTCAGATGTGGTATATTCTCTTTTAAAACTATTCATTGCATTTCGTGTTTATGACAAATTATGCTCATCAAGTTGACATAGGTATTTGTATGTAGGAGGTAGTTGAACCGGAAATTCCAACCGACCCTATTGTCGAGAGGTTAAATTTAGTTGAAAGAGAAAACGAGGATTTGAAGGAAAAATTGAAAAGAATTGAGGGGGAGAAGATGGAATTGAAGTTGCATGTTGCCGATGTCTTCTATGATCACAAGATTAAGATGGAGAAAATGCGCTTGAAGATTAGAAAGATTAGAAAATATGCCATTCATAGTGAGGCTTGGTATCATTATGTTGTTGGATCAATTGCTACCTTAGTTGCGATCTTGATCGCATTTGTTGTTGCATTTAAATTCTTTAGCTATAGAGTTATTTGTTTGTTGCATTTAAGTGTTGTATGATCTTTATGTATGAACTTTATGTATTGTATTAATTTGGTGTTTTCGGTGCTGTGTATTGAAGATGAGCCGGCAATGGATGTACGATGACCGATGCTCTCTCGAGTTCATTAACGGCGTGCGTACTTTTCTGCTTGTGGGTGAGGCAAACAAGCGGGCGGATGGTTTTATGCCTTGTCCATGTGATGGCTGTAAGAATGGTCATAATTACTCTACGTCAAGAACCATTCACCTGTTTGAGTCTGGTTTCATGCCCCACTATAATGTTTGGACCAAGCATGGAGAAAGAGGGGTTATGATGGAAGACAATGAAGAAGAAGAGGACGACGACAGCTATCCTGGCCATGGGTTCCTTGAATACGATGATACAACAATGAGGGAAGAAGCTGAGCCGGTAATGCGGGAAGAAGCTGAGCCGGCAATGCGGGAAGAAGCTGAAGAAGAGGCATCGGATGAGCCCGTTGATGATCTAGGTCAGACCATTGCCGATGCAAAGAGAAACTGCGCAAGTGATTTGGAGAAGAAGAAGTTGCAGCGCATGTTAGAGGATCACAAAAAATTGTTGTACCCGACTTGCGTAGGTGACAAGAAAAAGCTGGGCACCACAATGGAATTGCTACAATGGAAGGCAGAGAATGGTGTATCTGATAAGGGATTTGGAAAGTTGCTGGTAATGATAAAGAATATGCTTCCAAAGGACAACAAATTGCCCGAGAGTACGTACGAAGCAAAGAAGGCTGTCTTCCCTCTAGGGTTAGAGGTGCAGAAGATACATGCATGCCCTAATAATTGCATTCTCTACCGCGGTGAGTACGAGGATTTGAACGCTTGCCCGCTATGCGGTGCATTGTGCTATAAGATCAGCCGCGATGACCCTGGTGATGTCGAGGGCGAGCCCCCCAGGAAGAAGATTCCTGCCAAGGTGATGTGGTATGCTCCTATAATACCACGGTTGAAACGTTTGTTCCAAAACAAAGAGCATGCCAAGGCGATGCGATGGCACAGAGAAGACCGTAAGAAAGACGGAAAATTGAGAGTACCCGCTGACGGGTCGCAGTGGAGAGAAATCGAAAGAAAGTACGGGAAGGAGTTTGCAGATGACGCAAGGAATGTATGGTTTGGTCAAAGCGCAGATGGCATTAATCCTTTTGGGAGGCAGAGCAGCAACCATAGCACCTGGCCTGTGACTCTATGTTTGTATAACCTTCCTCCTTGGTTGTGCATGAAGCAGAAGTTCATTATGATGCCAGTGCTCATCCAAGGCCCTAAACAACCCGGCAACGACATTGATGTGTACCTAAGGCCATTAGTTGAAGAACTCTTACAACTGTGGAATGAAGCATGTGTACGTGCGTGGGATGAGCACATGGGGAAGAATTTGACCTAAAGGCGTTGTTGTTCGTGACCATCAATGATTGGCCTGCTCTCAGTAACCTTTCAGGACAGACAAACAAGGGATACCGCGCATGCACGCACTGTTTGGAAGATACCGACAATATATATTTGGCTAATTGTAAGAAGAATGTGTACCTGGGACATTGATGTCTACTACACAACCTTCTTCTTGTAGACATTGTTGGGCCTCCAAGTAAAGAGGTTTGTGGGACAGTAGCAAATTTTCCTCAAGTGGATGACCTAAGGTTTATCAATCCGTGGGAGGCGTAGGATGAAGATGGTCTCTCTCAAGCAACCCTGCAACCAAATAACAAAGAGTCTCTTGTGTCCCAACACAACCAATACAATGGTAAATTGTATAGGTGCACTAGTTCGGCGAAGAGATGGTAATACAAGTGGTATATGGATAGTAGATATGGGTATTTGTAATCTGAAATTATAAAAACAGCAAGGTAGCGAGTGATAAAAGTGAGCGTAAACGGTACTGCAATGATAGTAAACAAGGCCTAGGGTTCATACTTTCGCTAGTGTAAGTTCCCTCAACAATACTAACATAATTGGATCACATAACTATCCCTCAACATGCAACAAAGAGTCACTCCAAAGTCACTAATAGCGGAGAACAAACGAAGAGATTATGGTAGGGTACGAAACCACCTCAAAGTTATTCTTTCCAATCAATTCGTTGGGCTATTCCTATAAGCGTCACAAACAGCCCTAGAGTTCGTACTAGAATAACACCTTAAGACACAAATCAACCAAAACCCTAATGTCACCTAGATACTCCAATGTCACCTCAAGTATCCGTGTGTATGATTATACGATATGCATCACACAATCTCAGATTCATCTATTCAACCAACACATAGAACTTCAAAGAGTGCCCCAAAGTTCCTACCGGAGAATCACGACGAGAACGTGTGCCAACCCCTATGCATAGGTTCATGGGCGGAACCCGCAAGTTGGTCACCAAAACATACATCAAGTGAATCACGTGATATCCCATTGTCACCACAGATATCCACGGCAAGACATACATCAAGTGTTCTCAAATCGTTAAAGACTCAATCTAATAAGATAACTTCAAAGGGGAAACTCAATCCATTACAAGAGAGTAGAGGGGGGAAGAAACATCATAGGATCCAAATATAATAGCAAAGCTCGCGATACATCAAGATCGTGCCAAATCAAGAACACGAGAGAGAGAGAGAGAGAGAGAGAGATCAAACACATAGCTAGTGGTACATACCCTTAGCCCTGAGGGAGAACTACTCCCTCCTCGTCATGGAGAGCACCGAGATGATGAAGATGGCCACCGGAGAAGGATTGCCCCCTCCGGCAGGGTGCCGGAACGGGTCTAGATTGGATTTCGGTGGCGACGGAGGCTTCTGGCGGCGGAACTCCCGATCTTATCTCTGTTCTGGAAGTTTTACGATACGTAGGTATATATGGGTACAATGGGTACGCCGGTGGACCGAAGGGGGGGCCACGAGGTAGGGGGGCGTGCCCCAGGGGGGTGGGCGCGCCCCCTACCCTCGTGAGCATCTCCTTCATCTTCTGCCGTAGGGTCGAAGTCTATCTGGTAGGTTTCCTTCCAAAAATAATTTCTCCAATTGATTTCGTTCCATTTCGACTCCGTTCGATATTCCTTTTCTTCGAAAAACTGAAATAGGCATAAAACAGCAAATCTGGGCTGGGCCTCCGGTTAATAGGTTGGTCCCAAAAATAATATAAAAATGGATAATAAAGCCCAATATTGCCCAAAACAGTAGATAATATAGCATGGAGCAATCAAAAATTATAGATACGTTGGAGACATATCAAGCATCCCCATGCTTAATTCATGCTCGTCCTCGAGTAGGTAAATGATAAAAAAGATAATTTTTGATGTGGAATGCTAGTTGGCATAATTTCATTGTGATTCTTCTTAATTGTGGTATGAATATTCAGATCCATAAGATTCAAGACAAAAGTTCATATTGACATAAAAATAATAATACTTCAAGCATACCAACTAAGCAATTATGTCTTCTCAAAATAACATGGCCAAAGAAAGCTATCCCTACAAAATCATATATTCTGGTTATGCTCTATCTTCACCACACAAAATATTTAAATCATGCACAACCTCGATGACAAGCCAAGAAATTGTTTCATACTTTTGATGTCCTCAAACTTTTTCAATCTTCACGCAATACATGAGCGTGAGCCATGGACATAGCACTATAGGTGGAATAGAATGGTGGTTGTGGAGAAAACAAAAAGGGAGAAGATAGTCTCACATCGACTAGGCGTATCAACGGGCTATGGAGATGCCCATCAATAGATATCAATGTGAGTGAGTAGGGATTACCATGCAACGGATGCACTAGAGCTATAAATGTATGAAAGCTCAACAAAAGAAACTAGTGGGTGTGCATCCAACTCGCTTGCTCAAGAAGACCTAGGGCATTTTGGGGAAGCCCATCATTGGAATATACAAGCCAAGTTCTATAATGAAAGATTCCCACTAGTATATGAAAGTGACAACATAGGAGACTCTCTATCATGAAGATCATGGTGCTACTTTGAAGCACAAGTGTGGTAAAAGGATAGTAGCATTGCCCCTTCTCTCTTTTTCTCTCATTTTTTTTATTTGGGCCTTCTTTTTTTATGGCCTCTTTTCTCTTTTTTTATTTTGGCTTCTTTGGCCTCTTTTATTTATTTATATTTTTTCATCCAGAGTCTCATCTCGACTTGTGGGGGAATCATAGTCTCCATCATCCTTTCCTCACTGGGACAATGCTCTAATAATGATGATCATCACACTTTTATTTACTTACAACTCAAGAATTACAACTCGATACTTAGAACAAGATATGACTCTATATGAATGCCTCCAGCGGTGTACCGGGATGTGCAATGACTCATGAGTGACATGTATGAAAGAATTATGAATGGTGGCTTTGCCACAAATACGATGTCAACTACATGATCATGCAAAGCAATATGACAATGAAGAAGCGTGTCATAATAAACGGAATGGTGGAAAGCTGCATGGCAATATATCTCGGAATGGCTATGGAAATGCCATAATAGGTAGGTATGGTGGCTGTTTTGAGGAAGGTATATGGTGGGTTTATGGTACCAGCGAAAGGTGCGCGGTACTAGAGAGGCTAGCAAGGGTGGAAGGGTGAGAGTGCGTATAATCCAAGGACTCAACATTAGTCATAAAGAACTCATACACTTATTGCAAAAATCTACAAGTTATCAAATTAAAGTATTACGCGCATGCTCTTAGGGGGATAGATTGGTAGGAAAAAACCATCGCTCGGCCCTGACCGTCACTCATAAGGAGGACAATCAATAAATAAATCGTGCTCCAAATTCTTCACATAATGGTTCACCATACGTGCATGCTACGGAAATCAAAAACTTCAACACAAGTATTTCTCAAATTCACAACTACTCAACTAGCATGACTCTAATATTACCATCCTCATATCTCAAAACAATTATCAAGTATCAAACTTCTCATAGTATTCAACACACTCATAAGAGAATTTTATTATTCTTGAATACCTAGCATATTAGGATTTTAAGCAAATTACCATGCTATTAAGACTCTCAAAATAATATAAGTGAATCATGAGAGTTCGTCTATTTCTTCAAATAAAACTACCACCATGCTCTAAAAGATATAAGTGAAGCACTAGAGCAAATGACAAACTACTCCGAAAGATATACGTGAAGATCAATGAGTAGTCGAATAATTGTGCAACTATGTGAAGACTCTCCCATTCAATAATTTCAGACCTTGATACTTTATTCAAACAGCAAGCAAAAATAAATAAAATGACATCTAAGAATAGCATACATCATGTGAAGAAGCAAAAACTTAGGATCAACCAAAACTAACCGATAGTTGTTGAAGAAGAAAGGTGGGATGCCAACCGGGGCATCCCCAAGCTTAGACGCTTGAGACTTCTTGAAATATTATCTTGGGGTTCCGTGGGCATCCCCAATCTTGAGCTTTTGTGTCCCCTTAATTCCTCTCATATCACGGTCTCCCTAAATCTCAAAAGCTTCGTCCACACAAAACTCAATAAGGACTCGTGAGATAAGTTAGTTAAACCATTGCAAAAACCTTATCATACTCTACTGTAGCAAATCACTAAAATCATTATTCAACATTGCATACTAAATGCCTCTGCATATTTAATAGTCCTATCCTCAAATAGAATCATTAAAAAAGCAACCATATGCAAACAATGCAAACATAACAGCAATCTGCCTAAACAGGATAGTCTGTAAAGAATGCTGCAACATCCATACTTCCTTAGCTCCAAAAATTATGAAATAAAATCCCCACTGTATTAACTTTATCAGGTCTTAATATTAAAAAGGTTTCAACATTTTATCACATTTTGACTTTTTTAGGGAATTATTGCAATAGCGGTAAACTTTCTGCTTTCAAACAGCAACATGTATACTTGTAACATAGGCATAGTAAAGGCTATCAATGCCACTTTTATTGAAATAAAAGATGCAAAACATTGTTATAAATAACAGCAAGCAAATCCTAACAAAATAAATTGATGCTCCAAGCAAAACACATATCATGTGGTAAATAAAAATATAGCTCCAAGTAAAGTTACCGATGAACGAAGACGAAAGAGGGGATGCCTTCCAGGGCATCCACAAGCTTAGGCTCTTGGTTGTCCTTGAATATTATCTTGGGGTGCCTTGGGCATCACCAAGCTTAGGCTCTTGCCACTCCTTATTCCATAGTCCATCGAATCCTTACCCAAAACTTGAAAACTTCACAACACAAAACTTAACAGAAAACTCGTAATCTCCGTTAGTATAAGAAAACAAAAGACCACTTCAAGGTACTGTAATGAACTCATTCTTTATTTATATTGGTGTTAAACCTACTGTATTCCAACTTCTCTATGGTTTATAAACTATTTTACTAGTCATAGATTCATCAAAATAAGCAAACAACACATCGAAAACAGAATCTGTCAAAAACAGAACAGTCTGTAGTAATCTGGATCGAACGTATACTTCTGGAACTCATAAAATTCTCAAATAAATTGCTGGACCTGAGGAATTTATCTATTAATCATCTGCAAAAATAATTAACTAAATAGCACTCTCCAAATAAAAATGGCAGAAATTCTCGCGAGCGCTAAACTTTCTGTTTTTGACAGCATGATCAACAAGACTTTCCCCAAGTCTTCCCAAAGGTTCTACTTGGCACAAACACTAATTAAACACATAAAACCACATCTAAACAGAGGATAGATGAATTATTTATTATTAAACAGGAACAAAAAGCAAGGAACAAAAATAAAGTTGGGTTGCCTCCCAACAAGCGCTATCGTTTAATGCCCCTAGGTAGGCATGATGATTTCAATGATTCTCACATGAAGGATAAGAATTGTAACATAAAGAGACCATCATGAAGAATATGACTAGCACATTTAAGTCTAACCCACTTCCTATGCATAGGGATTTTGTGAGCAAACAACTTATGGGAACAAGAATCAACTTGCATAGGAAGTTAAAACAAGGAGAACTTCAAAATTTTAAGCACATAGAGAGGAAACTTGATATTATTGCAATTCCTACAAGCATATATTCCTCCCTCATAATAATTTTCAGTAGAGTCATGAATGAATTCAACAATATAACCAGCACCTAAAGCATTCTCTTCATGATCTACAAGCATAGAAATTTTACTACTCTCCACATAATAAAAATTCTTCTCATGAATAATAGTGGGAGCAAACTCAACAAAATAATTATCATGTGATTGGAAATTAAGATCAAGATGACAAGTTTCATTGTTATCATTATTCTTTAAAGCATACGTGTCATCACAATAATCATCATAGATAGGAGGCATGCTTTCATCATAATTAATTTGCTCATCAAAACTTGGGGGACAAAAAATATCATCTTCATCAAACATAGCTTTCCCAAGCTTGTGGCTTTTCATATCATTAGAATTATGTATATTCAAGGAATTCATACTAACAACATTGCAATCATGCTCATCATTCAAATATTTAGTGCCAAACATTTTATAGATATCTTCTTCTAGCACTTGAGCACAATTATCCTTTCCATCATACTTACGAAAGATATTAAAAAGGTGAAGCGTATGAGACAAACTCAATTCCATTTTTTTATAGTTTTCTTTTATAAAGTAAACTAATGATAAAACAAGAAACTAAAAGACTCGATTGCAAGATCTAAAGATATACCTTCAAGCACTCACCTCCCCGGCAACGGCGCCAGAAAGAGCTTGATGTCTACTACATAACCTTCTTCTTGTAGACGTTGTTGGGCCTCCAAGTGCAGAGGTTTGTAGAACAGTAGCAAATTTCTCTTAAGTGGATGACCTAAGGTTTATCAATCCGTAGGAGGCGTAGGATGAAGATGGTCTCTCTCAAGCAACCCTGCAACCAAATAACAAAGAGTCTCTTGTGTCCCCAACACACCCAATACAACGGTAAATTGTATAGGTGCACTAGTTCGGCGAAGAGATGGTAATACAAGTGGTATATGGATAGTAGATATGGGTATTTGTAATCAGAAATTATAAAAACAGCAAGGTAGCAAGTGATAAAAGTGAGCGTAAACGGTATTGCAATGATAGTAAACAAGGCCTAGGGTTCATACTTTCGCTAGTGTAAGTTCCCTAAACAATACTAACAAAATTGGATCACATAACTATCCCTCAACATGCAACAAAGAGTCACTCCAAAGTCACTAATAGCGGAGAACAGACGAAGAGATTATAGTAGGGTACGAAACCACCTCAAAGTTATTCTTTCCAATCAATCCGTTGGGCTATTCCTATAAGTGTCACAAACAGCCCTAGAGTTCCTACTAGAATAACACCTTAAGACACAAATCAACCAAAACCCTAATGTCACCTAGATACTCCAATGTCACATCAAGTATCTGTGGGTATGATTATACGATATGCATCACACAATCTCAGATTCATCTATTCAACCAACACATAGAACTTCAAAGAGTGCCCCAAAAGTTCCTACCGGAGAATCACGACAAAAACGTGTGCCAACCCCTATGCATAGGTTCATGGGCGGAACCCGCAAGTTGGTCACCAAAACATACATCAAGTGAATCACGTGATATCCCATTGTCACCACAGATATCCACGGCAAGACATACATCAAGTGTTCTCAAATTGTTAAAGACTCAATCCGATAAGATAACTTCAAAGGGGAAACTCAATCCATTACAATAGAGTAGAGGGGGGGAAGAAACATCATAGGATCCAAATATAATAGCAAAGCTCATGATACATCAAGATCGTGCCAAATCAAGAACACGAGAGAGAGAGAGAGAGAGAGAGAGATCAAACACATAGCTACTGGTACATACCCTCAGCCTCGAGGGAGAACAACTCCCCCATCGTCATGGAGAGCACCGAGATGATGAAGATGGCCACCGGAGAAGAATTGCCCCCTCCGGCAGGGTGCCGGAACGGGTCTAGATTGGCTTTCGGTGGCTACAGAGGCTTCTGGCGGCGGAACTCCTGATCTAATCTCTGCTCTGGAAGTTTTACGATACGTAGGTATATATGGGTACAAGGGGTACGTCGGTGGACCGAAGGGGGCGCCACGAGGCAGGGGGGTGCGCCCCCTACCCTCGTGAGCACCTCCTTCATCTTTTTCGACTCCGTTTGGTATTCCTTTTCTTCGAAACACTGAAATAGGTATAAAACAGCAAATCTGGGCTAGGCCTCCGGTTAATAGGTTAGTCCTAAAAATAATATAAAAGTGGCATGGAGCAATCAAAAATTATAGATATGTTGGAGATGTATCAGACATCGTCGATTTCTTCCGAGCAGGCATCCCGTAAGAATGAAAGGAAAGCATTTCAAAGGTGAGGCGGATCACCGGACGAAGCCTCGCCACCGTACTGGTGCTGATGTACATGATATGGTCAAGGATTTGAAGGTGGTCTTTGGAAAGGGTCCTGGTGGACAACCTGTTCCGAATGACGCTGACAGATGCGCACCCATGTGGAAGAAGAGATCTATATTTTGGGACCTGCCCTATTGGAAAGACCTAGAGGTCCGCTCCGCAATCGACGTGATGCACGTGACGAAGAGTCTTTGTGTGACCCTGCTTGGCTTCTTGGGCATGTATGAGAAGACAAAAGATACACCTGAGGCACGGGAGGACCAGCAACGTATGCATGGAAAAGATGGCATACATCAGGGTCATGCAAGCTACGCTCTTACCAAAGAAGAGAAGGAAATCTTCTTTGAATGCCTGCTCAGTATTAAGGTACAGTCTGGCTTCTCGTCAAATATAAAGGGAATAATAAACATGGCAGAGAAAAAGTTCCGGAACCTAAAGTCTCATGACTGCCACGTGATTATGACGCAACTGCTTCCGGTTGCATTGAGGGTGCTTATACTGGAAAACGTTCGATTAGCCATTGTGAAGCTATGTGCATTTCTCAATGCAATCTCTCAGAAGGTAATCGATCCAGAAATCATACCGAGGTTAGAGAATGATTTGGTGCAATGTCTTGTCAGTTTCGAGTTGGTGTTCCCACCATCCTTCTTCAACATCATGACGCACGTCCTAGTTCACCTATGCGAAGAGATTAACGTTTCGGGTCCTGTATTTCTACACAATATGTTCCCCTTTGAGAGGTTCATTGGAGTCTTAAAGAAATATGTTCATAACCGTGCTAGGCCAGAAGGAAGCATCTCCAAGGGCCATGAAAATGAGGAGGCCATTGAGTTTTGTATTGACTTTATTCCTGACCTTAAGCCGATTGGTGTTCCTGAATCGAGGCATAAGGGCAGACTGGATGGAAAAGGCACGCTAGGAGGGGAACAAATAGTATGTATGGACGGACATTTCTCTCACTGAAGCACACTACACAGTTCTACAGAATTCTGCCTTGGTGGCTCCGTATATGGATGAACACAAGAATTTGCTACGCTCCAAACACCCGGAGCGGTCTGATCACTGGATTATACGTGAACAAACTAGGAGTTTTGCCAGTTGGTTGCAGACACGTACCATGCATGACGTCTCTATTGAAGATGAATGTACTTGCTGTCCCAGTTACCATCTTCGAATATAATGACTTTCAAACGGTACGAGATAAATGGTAATACATTTTACACGATCGCCCAAGATAAGAAGAGCACCAAGCAAAACAGTGGTGTCCGCTTTGATGCAGAAACCAAGACGGGAAAGGAAACATATTATGGTTATATACAGGACATATGGGAACTTGACTATCGACATGGTTTGAAGGTCCCTTTGTTTCGGTGCAAATGGGTCAATATGACACGAGGCGGGGTAACGGAAGACCCGCAGTACGGAATGACAATAGTGGATCTCAATAATCTTGCGTATGCAGACGAACCATTCGTCCTAGCCAATGATGTGGCACAGGTTTTTTATGTGAATTTCATGTCTACCAAGCCGAGAAAAAAAAAAGATAAGGACGCGAATGCATCGTACGATGAGCCAAAGCTGCACATAGTTCTTTCTGGGAAGAGAAATATCGTGGGAGTGGATGACAAGACAGACATGTCAGGAGATTATGAAAAGTTTGATGAAATTGCTCCATTCACAGTGAATATTGACCTGAGCATCTAGTTACATGATGAAGATTTTCCATGGCTACGTCGCAAAGGGACACACGCGAAGTAAAAGTTTCACACCCAAAGATCTGGGATGTGATCGGCTTCACTATCATCACTTTCTTCTGTGTTTCACACCCAGAAGGGAATCTCTGTAATAGTTAGGGTAGCTAGTTATGTGTTTTGGCATTTGAAACGCGAAGAAATTTTATGTGCATTACTATGCTGGACTGGGTCTACTTTTCGTCATACAGTTGTCATCGCCAAGCTGCAAAGTTATTCACGATATTTTTTCCATTAAACCATGTGTTCACTTGTATCCAAGTAGCTCTACTATGTCACACAATTTTGCTGTGCACTCACATGATAAACAAATGATAACGGCTCCTGAATGCATGCTTAACCGTTGACACCTTTTACTCGTGCTTACCTGAATGTAAAAACATCCTAACAAAGACTGCAGTACATATAAGTCAGGCCGATATATATGTACTCGATCACCTGAATTGCCTTAGCTAGGATGCAAAAGTGAGCGTTATATGAGAGGTTTCAAATTTACTTTATGCTATATTCCGTTTCTATCAATCTGCTTGAAATATTGAAGGAAAACAAAAAAACCGTAGTAAATCTTTAGCTTCACTTCCATCCAGGGACGAAGCTAGAAAAAATGAGCACTGGTGTCAACCGCTTCCCACTCTAAGCCGCTAGCAGAAATTATAATGGTGCAACACCGTAGATAATGGCCGAGAGCGATATAAAAAGCCACAATATGCAGGTGATATTATTATTACATCTAAAAAAATCATACCGAGTAGCGAGTATTGGCTGAGCAAAGTCATAAAATAACACTTCTTTACATATTCCGGAAATAATACGCAAAAGGATGACTTTGGAACGTTTCATTTGTAACTTTCTGTAAAGGATGAACAAAAGAACATATTATATTCACAACAATAGTAAGAAAGAAATAGTGCAAAAAATAAGTATCGTTAAGGAAAAAATAAAGTGATACGAGACTCACATTTCATAACTTCCCTTCTCGATCTTTCATCTTCTTAAATAGATCAATCACATCGTCATTCGTTATTGTAGAAAATATGTTTTTCTCCACATAGCAAATCAAGTGCTGGTCTAACTGGCCTTGAAGACCCTGCCACATTACTATCTAGTGCTGGTCGTTTCCCTTTCAACAAAAAATTATCCATATCTTCCTGGTCCTTGGCAAATCAAAGAAAATAAACTAAAAAAATTACTTAGCCAATAGCCATCATGAAATAATTGCACATGTAGAATCGTAGTCTGTAGACAATCTAGAGATCGAGAGGCGAGAGAGAAGGTGCAAATTACCTGGGATTGGAAGAGCCAACACTTGCAAATTAAAGATTATGCACTAGCGGACGGTCAGCCGATGTCAACATTCACCGGAAGAAACGGTGTCGAGTTCGCCGTCGTTCGTCGCGATTCGCTGCTGCGGCTGCGGAATTAGCGTTCGAGATGAGGAGGCGAAGAGACGAGGGCGTCTGTCTGTCCGCGTATGCGTACAGCAGCCGGGTAGCGTACATCAATTAATTGATACATAGTGCGTACGCATTGGGCCTGGCCTTGTATCGTTGTTTGCTGCCGCAGGCTGTTGATTTTTTTTAGAACTTAATGGATTTTATGGGCTAAGGCTTTAGGGATTAGCTGGTCTGCTGCTTGGCTGGGGTCAATGGAATTTTTGGGCTGGGGTCATATGCAGTTTTTATTAATACTATTAGCTGAAAAGCCAGCAGAAGGCACTGGTGTCAATTGACACTAGTGAATACATGGGAGCTCCGTCCCTGCTTCCATCGCCTCCCCTTCCTACATCATATGTCTCGCATGGAAACACCGGCAGAGAGAGAAGATGAATCCAGCCCACAGAACAAACCAAAAAAATCTCAACCGCTGCCATGCTCCTCACCAGGTCTGTGCCATGTCCATCCTATGATCGAGTCCTCCGATCTCGCCTCGCCCCCACCATTGATCTGGCCACACAACTCACAGCCATGGTCATACTAATCACACGACGTCTCCTGCTGTCGAGGTCGCCACCCCAGCTTGCTACCATGGTAATCCCGGTCACGCCGCGCCCCCCTGCTGTCCTGGCCAAAACACAAAGAAAAACAGTTCACCAGGACTTGAAATTAACCTGGAATTGCCCAGGTGAGCCTGCATCTTTGCAAGTGCGTGCCACAAAATCTGTATGTTCATGTCCCTCCTCGTGTGTGTGTCTCTCCTCAGCAACCCAGCAATTATCAATTAGATTGTCATCAATAAATGTCTGAAATTAATCATGCTATTTAAGTTGGTTACTCTTCTGGACAAGCGAAGTCAGAGCTAGGTAAACGGCCTCCACGCGTGATGATTTGCTGCATTCACAGTCCGGCTTCAGTAGATGGTTTGCATGCCGGAATTAAGCGGTAGTGCTCTTCTTCTCAAGGATTAAGTTACTACTGTTTTTTATGTCTATTTACAGAACAACCTCCTGTAGTCAGTCGGTCAGTGCCCTGATTCTATAACCCTGTTTCTGTGCTATGCCTGAACTAGAGCTAAGTTACATCAGACTCGGTGTGCTTGAGATTTATAGTTTGATTGCTCATGGCTCTATAGTATTGTTTTGTTTGTAACGCTCCACAAAGTAGCGGTCGCCATCGCTGTTGGAAGCCGCCGCCGGAGACGGCTACCAGAGAGGAGAGCCATGTTCCTCTGCTTTATATGACCGTACTAGCAGCTACTTCACATCAGGCTGTGACCTGCACTGTCGGTAGCTGTTTAACTACTTTTCCTAGTCTGTTTAAGTATCAACGTCTGTAGAGTAGATCGCATTGCATGCATGTGGATACTGTTTAGCTAACTAGCATGATATAATGGATTAATATTGCCTTGGTAATCTCAAAATTAAGCATGTTATTAGTTATAAGTATGTCACACTAGTAGAAAAAGAGGCTTTCGTTCGGGCCTGGCCAGCCCATAGTCCCGGTTCTTCCACGAACCGGGACCAATGGATGCATTTGTCCCGGTTCGTGAGCCTAGGGGGCCGGCCGGGGCCTCGTGGGCATTGGTCTTGGTTCGTATGGACCCATTTGTCCCGGTTCTAGGCACGAACCGGGACCAATGGGCCTCGCTCCTGGCCCATAACCATTGGTCCCGGTTCTTGGCTCGAACCGGGACATAAGGCTGGGGTTTAGTTCCGGTTCCAGCCAAGAACCGGGACAAATGAGTTGCCTATATATATCCCGTCGCCGTAGCAGAGCACTCCACAGTGCTATGTTTTTTGTGACCGACGAGGAGAGGGCATTTGGGTGCTCTAGCTCACCTCCTATGCATACGAGGTGTTCGATGAAATGCCCGAGCCACGCTAGTTAAGCTTTCTCCTCTCGAAGCTCGACCTCCAAGCTCCATTTTTCCTGAGATTTGTCTAGGTTTAGCGGTCTGTCATGTCCCGTCCCCGTCTTCACCGCCGTTGATCGCCCGCGCTGATCTCATCGTCTGCACCACTGTGGTGAGCCTCTTATCTTCTTCTGAAAGAAAAAAAATTCTTACTTTAGATAGATACTTGTCTAATTTTCTTACTTTTATTATTGCTTGTTATTATATAGTGCGATGGTTTTGGTATCCGCCCCCGTCGGCCCTCGTCCTGGCTATGATTCGGATGCGGTATATATTATCTTTTATAACTATCTGGTTCATTTATTGTTTATGACAATTATGTCCGTCAAGTTGACATAGATTTTATTTATGTAGGAGGTAGTTGAACCGGAAATTCCAACCGACCCTATTGTCGAGAGGTTAAATTTAGTTGAACAAGAAAACAATTATTTGAAGGAAAAAATAAAAAAATTGAGGAGGAGAAGATGATATTGGAGTTGCATATTGCGGATGTCGTCGATGATCACAAGGTCAAGATGGATGCAATGCGGTTGAAGATAAGAAAGATTAGAAAATATGTCATTCATACCGAGGGTTGGTATCATTATGCCGTTGGATCAATTTTTACCTTGTTTGTGATTATGATCGCATTTATTGTTGCATTGAAAAGTTTCACATAGTTTCAATGTATGGTTTAACTAGATGCTCTGGAGAGCTATATGTTGTTCAATGAGAACTATGTATGTACTTTGTTTTTAATATGATGATAAACTTCTATTAATTTGGTCACTTATCTATGCATGTGAATCTGTAATGGTTTTTGACACACATAATGTGATGATGAACTTCTATTATTTTGGTCACTTATCTATCCATGTGGCTTTGAATGGTGCATTTTGAACACACAAGAAGTCTGGAGTTGAAATAAGTTTAAAAAATGAAATCCCTTTGTAACAGATGAGTTTTCGTCCGAAACCCTGACACTTCGAAAAAGATTATCCATTTTGTAAACGAAGTGCATCCAGTTTTTGTCGTAACCCTCTCAACTTTTTAGTACATGCTATGTGGGTGAAATAATGATACCATGCAAACTTTCAACCTTTTTAGAGTTCATTTGTAGTGCTTTTCAATTTTAAGGTCATTCAGCTTAAAAAAATCAGTAAATGCATGAAAAATAACAAATGGAGTCAGAAAGGGTTGAAAATTGATGATGTGGCTTTGAATGGTGCATTTTGAACACACAAGATTTGTGGAGTTCAAATAAGTTCAAGAAAATGAAATCCCTTTGTAACAGATGAGTTTACGTATGAAACTCTTATACTTCGAAAGAGATTGTCTGTTTTGTATACGAAGTGCATCTAGTTTTTGCCGTAACCCTCTCAACTTTTATGCACATGCTATGTGCGTGAAATGATGATACCATGCCAACTTTCAACATTTTCAGAGTTCATTTGAAATGCTTTTGAATTTTAGGGTCTTATAGCTCAAAAAATCAGTAAATGCATGAAAAATAACTAATGAAGTCAGAAAGGGTTGAAAATTGATGATGTGGCTTTGAACGGTACATTTTGAACACACAAAAAGTCTGGAGTTGAAATAAGTTCAAAAAATGAAATCCCTTTGTAACAGATGAGTTTTCGTTCGAAACCCTAATACTTTAAAAGAGATTGTCCATTTTGTACACGAATTGCATCCAGTTTTTGTCATAACCCTCTCAACTTTTTAGTACATGTTATGTGGGTGAAATGATGATATCACGCCAACTTTCAACCTTTTTAGAGTTCATTTGTAGTGCTTTTCAATTTCAAGGTCATTCAGCTAAAAAAAATCAGTAAATGCATGAAAAATAACAAATGAAGTCAGAAATGGTTGAAAATTGATGATGTGGCTTTGCATGGTGCATTTTGAACACAAAAAAGTATGGAGTTCAAATAAGTTCTCCCTTTAGTAATAGACGAGTTTCCATATGAAACCCTCATACTTCGAAAGAGATTGTCCGTTTTGTACACGAAGTGCATCCAGTTTTTGCCGTAACACTCTCAACTTTCTTGCACATGCTATGTGGGTGAAATGATGATACCATGCGAACTTTTAACCTTTTCAGAGTTCATTTGAAATGATTTTCAATTTCAGGGTCTTATAGCTCAAAATAATCAATAAATGCATTAAAATTTAATAGCAAAAAGAATTATCATAAAATATAATAAATAAGTAACTTGAAACAAAATAATATAAACTTTAATAAAATATATAAGTAGAAACGAAATAAAATAAACTTCAATAACATAAATAAAATTTATGAAACTAAAATTATGAAAGTATTTTCTGTTCAAAACATTATATGCACATCTAAAATTTATGAAACTAAAACTATATAAAATTGATGCAACTAAAATTATCAAAGTATTTTCTGTTCAAAATCATTAAAAGCAAAATGGATTTTCATAAAGAACTTTGTTTGTTAGAAACTTTAATAGCAAATATATAAGTAGAAACAAAATAAAATAAAACAAATAAGTATTTTGTTGTAAGTAAAAACAAAACAAAAAATAAAGCAAAAAAGAAAACAAAAAAACTAGGAAAAAATAAAAAAAATTGCCACCTACTAGGCCACCATGGCCTGAATATGACTAGAAACCCATCCCTGGGGCAGGATTCAGGCCCGCATAAGGCCCAGTAGGCCCATCAGGCATAGCTGTCACAATTAGGCTCGTAAGCCTGCAATGGAGGAGTCTCAAATAGTGAGGTGGGACTAAACTTTCGACGCGGATGCAGCAGCACAAGGCCTTGGGTCCCGGTTGGTGGCACCAACCGGGACTAAAGGAGTGCATTGGTACCGGTTTGCGGCACCAACCGGGACCAATGCCACCCCTTTAGTCCCGGTTAGTGCCACCAACCGGGACCAAAGGCCGCTGCTTCCCGCCCTTTGGGCTGCTGATAAGAGGCCTTTGGTTCAGGTTGGTGGCATCAACCGGGACTAAAGGGGGTCTTTGGTCCTGGTTGCTACTATGAACCGGGTCCAATGCCCTGGGTATATAAGAAAACACTTAGCAATTTGGACCAAATCCATCACTTCTTCCCCCGACGCCCCTACTCCTCCTCATCGTCGCCGCCCGACGCCCCTGCTCCACCTTGCCGTCGCCGCCGCCACCGACGTCGTCGTGCTGCTCGACGCAGCCGTCGCCGCTGCCACCGACGCCGTACTCTGACTGCTCAACGTGGCCGCTGCCGCCGCTGACGCCCTCTGCCCCGACGACGGCGTCGACCCTCGCGCCCCTGTCGACCCCGACGCGCCGCCCACCGTGCCCCGCCGCCCCCTGTGAGCACCAGCCTGCTCCCGTGCCCCCTGTCACGCGCCCCTGCGCCCCTGCCCTGCCCCGCCGGCGCCGGCCGGCGCCGGAGCCGGCCCCTCCGCCGTGCCCCTCCGCCCCTGCTAGGTGCTGGCTATTAGATTTTTAGATGTTTTTAGATGTTTTTTGGATTATTTTAGTTTATGTTTAGTTTAGTTTTATGATTAGGAAAATGTTAGATGTATAGGTATATTTATTTACATGTATAGTTAAGTTAGATGTTGTAATTTCTTCATAAAAATTGTGCACTTTTGTATAGAAACTTTTTTTTTTCATATGTACGAAAATGTAGAATAAAAACGAAAACAAACATATAAGAAAAAAGAAAGGAAAAAATGAAGAAGGACCCGCGGCGAAGCAAGTCTTTTTTTAAGGTAGTTCTTTGTTAAAGTGAGGGGGGCGTCCGGAGCACCCCCCGGCCCTCTCGCTCGACCAAAACTCTCAAGGACACCCAAACCCTAGAAAAAAAACAATGTTGGTCTCCTACCCCCTCCCGCGGCGCCCCAACCCGATCGACAAACTCTCTTGAGGCCACCCAAATTTACCAAGTTAAAAGAGCATTGTCGTCGAGGCCACCCCCGAACCCTTGAAGCGTTGTTGAGGCCACCCCAAACCCTTGAAGCGTTGCGGAGGCCACCCCAAACCCTAGAGAAGCGTCGAGGCCAAGCCACTAATATGATTCCTTATTGTGCTTAGCTAGCTAGTTCAATGTTTTCCACTAATATATCCATCTGTCATGTTTGAATAATAATTGCCATGTTGTAAATATTTGCCGGAACTATGGATCCGCACCCCCGAGATGAAGCAAAAGAAGCGGTGTTGTGGGAGATAATCGCACACGGAAGTGATGCTGTCTTGTCGTTTCTCAACGACACATGTATCGAAGAAGCAGGCTACGATGATGATCAAACAATGGAGGAGGAATGACACCGTGATGACGGCTCCGGTGACCGAATGGAGGGGGAAGGACACCGTGATGACGGCTCCGGTGACCGAATGGAGGGGGAAGGGCACCATGATGACGGCTCCGGTGACCGAACGGAGTCCGGCCAGGTATATATATATATATTAATTAATTAAGCATGTGCTGACTATAGCTAATTGATGCGTTTGGACCAACAAGCAGCTAAAAACACCCATCGAGAAGCTTCAGGAGTATATCGAAAAGGCGCAGCAAGGGACGTTCATTCTGGACAGAGAGAACGATGAGCTCACAGAGGCCCTCGGGAATCCTGAGCACCCCGGACGGACACGAGGTACGCCAGGCTCCCTTTCGTGTAAGGCTGTATTTCCCGACACAGGCGGTTAAAGCCGGGAGAGGAAGAAGAAAAAGGAGTTGACCAAACTACAGATGCTGCACGCAAGGGTACAAGCGCTAGAGGAACGAGAGGCAGTTCGCAGCACGCGACCTGCCGAAGCTACACCCAAAGCTACCCCGCCATCTCAGCGGAGAAGCAGTGTGGCTTCCAGGGAGCTGCTTCAGAAGCCTGTCTTCACGGCTCCTGCTAGCTACCCCGCAGATGCTATCACGGAGTCTCAGCATTGTCACCTTATGATGCAGTGGATGGAATTGAAAGTCAAGGCGGCTGTTGGCTCTGTTGCACCTCCTGAACTTGGCGCAACTTTTCACTGCCGGCCGATTCCAGAAGGATATGCTAGGGTGATGGTGAATGAAATTACAGAAGGATTTGAGGACCTCTAGCTTGACCACCCTACGGGTGACGGGGAGACTTGGCTAGGTTCTTGTCTGAAGACTCCATGCCTATGGCGTAAGGAGCTCATCAATCTTCCGAACTGGATGCCTCCGCCTCCTGCTGCTGCTCCGGCGAGTCAGGGCACTCCGCCTCTTCCACTGCCTCCTCCTCCGGCGAGTGACGATCAGGGCACTCAACCTCCTTCTCCGGCGCATGGCGGCACTCCGCCTCCTTCTCCGCCTGCGCCAGCGCGCCCGAGCAGCCACCAGCCTCCTCCTCCGCCTCGCCAGCAAGGGCGGAAGAGACCTGCCGCCGCCCCGGCTGCTCCGGCGCATCGTAGTCCTTCTCCTCCATCTCGTAAGCAAGCACGAAAGAAGACAGCCGCAGCCGCTCCGTCTGCTCCGGCATCTAGCAGTACAGCCAGAGGAGGGAGGCAATATAGATACGGTCCACCTCTCAATCCTCTAGAGAAGTTACCGTACGAGAGGAACGAGGATGAAAACGCGAAGATCGTGCGGACCGAAGTGAAGGACTTCTTTGAAGGGGTGAAAGCAAGGAGACATCTACCTCCGGAGGAGAAGGTAGATCCGGTGAAAGCAAAGCGCACTATCGATGCCCTGAGGAAACCACCAAAGTCTCCGCCGAAAACCAACTATGAGCGCGTTACTGAAAAGGCATATCTCGAAGCGGAGTGGTCGGGAAGTACTGTCAGTGATCAAATGTTAAAAGAACGACGAGCAGCTGGGAAAAAACTGCCCAGGTCGGCGAACAAGCGAACCAATCGTGCCCCCCACTCAATGTGTCTAGCGACATCGTCGCTAATGCTCCGGGGATGGTGCCCGGTTATAGCAATCTTGGAGACTAACTACCCGACGATGTACATTATGATTTCTTGGAGGTGGACGAAGACAGATACGAGTATGGGAAGCCTCTCGTCAAAGATGAAAAATCTCTAACAACGATGAAGCAAAGATTCCATAATTGGTACATGAAAACCTGCAGAGAGTCTGGGGGACAGATACTTTGTATCTGAGAGTTAAAGAGGAGCACGACCTCGTTGGAATTGATCTGTTGACTGTTCCATTTGAGGAGTTCTTCCAGTGGTTCAATCAAAAGGCCCTCGATAAATTAACGGTCACTTGCTACTGTCTATAAGTACTACTTCTGTCATTAAGTCTCTATATATAGCTCAGCTCTTTCATTGCATGTATATCTGATTATCCTCACTATATTATGCAGATTGAAGATCGTCGAGTGCAAAAAAGCGGAAATGTATGATATTGGGTTCATTAACACAAATCTCATAGATGAATTTCAGGTTAAAAAGAACGCCGATGATGCTGAGGCCAACTTGCTCAAGTCATTGATAATAAATCAAAACAAAGATAAAAATACTCTTTCCTTACAACTTCGAGTGAGTGTTACTGTCTTGTGCATATTCGGTCTCCCTTATTACTCGAGCGAGGTTATAATAACGTAATTGATGAGTTATGTATGCGTGCACATCTTTCACTATATTCTCCTGGAGATTAAGCTTGAGCAGGGACTAGTAACCGTCTTATACTTGAGACGAAAAGATCCCGAGACCTATGCGGGCATGACTAAAATTCTCAACAAGTAAGTTCAATCAATCATTATCGCAGCATATCGGCAACTTTTTGTTCATTTCCTGATATCTCAAGTAATAGTTATTTTCTTTGTCTTGCAGGGTTTGGAAAAAAGTTCACCGAAGAAGCTCCGGGACTGCCAAAGGAGCTGCGATATACATACCCGAAAGTAAGTACTACTAGCTAGCTAGTTCCGCGCATCTCCCGTTGATTCTAGCTACTTTCATCAATGCTATTTATAATGCTTCATTATCAGTTCGATTGACCTCTATTTCTCGTAAAGTGCTTGCGGCAGGAACAAGGGAATGATTACTGTGGATACTACGTGTGCGAGTTCATCTACAACGCGACTTGCAAAGATAAGCGGGGCTACTCTAAAAGACAATTTGATGTGCGTAAGCAATAATATTCACAATTTCATTTTCTTACACCATCATTTCTGTTGAGTTTCATTCATATATATGTATTAACCCCCTTCTTCAAATTAGACGTGGGAGAAGCGGAATGAACTCCTACCAAAAGATCGCATGAAAGCAATTCAAAAGGAATTAGCGGGATTCTTTCTTGACCACATCATCAATAAAGCTGGAAAATACCATGTGGACCCTAAGTTCATATATAATTAGGGGATTATATTGTAAGAGATCTTATATTGTATATATGTAGCCAGTAGCGTCGGATAGATATACAAAAACTTGTTTTTCGACCAATCTCTCGGAGAAGAGAGGTCGATCACTTCTCTCGGTATGCATGACGAACTTCTGTACTTAATGGTTTCCTTCATTTTCTTACTAGCTAGTGTGTCGAGGGCCTGTCTATACGTATAGTACGTAGCGTCGACCAAGCACGGAGATAAGAGAGGTCACTTCTCTCTATTAATTAATTAGCTACCTAACATAATATATGAAACACCTTAATTAACCATACAAAACCCCCAAATCCCCTCCCCCCCTTCAGAAAAAAACAAAAAAACTCTAGCCCCTGAACAGCTGACGCATGGATGCCTATTGGTCCCGGTTGGTGCCACCAACCGGGACTAAAGGGCCTCCTGCCTGGGCTCGCAGCACAGGCCACGTGGAGGTCCATCTGTCCCGGTTCGTATAAGAATGGGGACTAAAGGCCTAGGGCAGTAGTAATGAATCTTTAGTCCCGGTTCCCCAACCGGGACAGATGAGCCTTATGAACCAGGACAAATGGCCATTTTTCTACTAGTGTCATCGATGTCTGAAATACACTTGATCCATTTGGTGTGTGTGGAATGTTTGTCCTTATGATGCAGGAAAGGGAAATTGTGTTTGCTTCAAATTATCTTGTTCAGATAATTTTATTGGAGGGTATCAGGACGAATAGTGCATGGAAAGGGAAAAAAATTGTGTTTGCTTCAAAATTGTACTCCCTCTATGTGATCTAAAACATCTTATAAAAGTTCATTCAGCTTTTATTCCATGGAAAATTGTGTTTGCTTCAAAATTGTACTCCCTCTGTGTCGAATAGCGCATGAAATACCGAGGCTAGTCCGTGAGCGGAGGCAGGCCTGCCGGAGCTGAAGGTCATTCAGCTTTTATTCCATGGAAAATCTCGAACCCAGAAGGAAAGCCTCTTTGGCGTTCGATGGATGAGAAAGGTTTGGTGGCTGGAATACTAGTTTTGCTTTGTTGTTTTTGTCAATGGATGGAATATTGTTGTTTTGAACTGACTTTTGCTTCTCTAGGTAATGCAGCAGTAGAAGTGGAGTTGTGCATACGGAAACTAAGCAGGGGTACACCGTTTCTTCTCGAGGATTATTTTTTTGCGTTTATTATCTGTGCAGCCTCCTGTAGCCAGTCAGTGCTATGCTTCTATGGTATTGTTTGTCATCAATCCACAAAGGCCGTCGTTGTCGCTGTGGGAAGCTGCTGCAGGAGACGGCCACACGAGATCCCCTATTTCTGTGCTATATGTCTCTACAATACTTGTTACGTTAAGACAATAACCTGTTAGTTGAAGCTACCACCTGCTCTGCTTTTTCTTTGTTTATTTTAGTATGATCACTGAGTGGACCTGAACCTCCTAGTTCCTTGTATAGTGAAGGTCCGTGGCCTATCTTTATACATCATATATACGTGCCTATGCACGAAGAGCAATACATTGTGCAATTACCACATCTTACATAATATTAGTTTTTAGGTTTTTATCCTAGTCTTCTGCTGCCGCCGCCCCCGCCTCCCACCTGCCGCGGCATGCGCCACCCCTGATCGCTAGCACTTTCGCCGCCGCTGCCCCGATCGCTCGCAAGACCGGCTGCCCCGATCGCTCGCGAGTCCCGCCCGCCGCTGCCCGCTAACCCTGTCCGCCGCTGCCCCGATTGCTCGCGCGCCCTGCTGCCCGCTAGCCAGCCGCTCCACCCGCATCGCAAGTCGCTACCCCGATCGCTAATACCGCTAGCGCTGCACCCCACCGCTCGCAGCATCGCTCCCAGCCACTGCACCTGATCGCTGCATCGCTCCCAACCACTGCACCCGATCGCTGCATCGCTCGCCGCTTCTCTGCCAGCGCTGCACCCGCTCGCTAGCCGCCTCTGACCTGCCTCATCTCCTGCGTTGCCCGTTGCTGCCAACCGTGCCGCTCACTGCCGCCGCACCTTCCACAGCAACGGCACCACCTGAGCCGTCCCGCACTTGCCATGTCGTCCATCGCCTCCTCTGCGTCCACCAACTCCAACTCCTTCGCTGACACCTACCGACGTGAATGACATTCGCAACCTGAACATCTTCGAGCGGGTGCCGGTTCGTCTCTCTCAGGCGGACTCCTCCTACTACACGTGGAAGACGTACTTCTTCCTCGTGTTTCGGGAGTATCATCTCATCGACCACGTGGACGGCACCGTCGACTCCAGCCTATGTCTGCACGATGTGTTTAATCCTATATGGACCGCACGATGAGCAATACATCGTGGAATTACCATATCTTACACTGGGCAGATGGCTGCGGCATATGCCAAGTCAGCCTTTCGCGGGACGAAGTAATACAGCTTGAACTTGCTGAGAAACTTTGCTCTACTCTGCAGTTTGGAGCCCCGCGGAAGGATGTCGTGAAAGAATTTTTTTGGATAGTAGGCCTCCCCGATGGCTGCTGCTCTGCCCTGGGAATGTCTTGTGATTGTTTCTGCAGCTGTGCTGTACTGTACTTCTGTCGCTCTCAATGGAGAATAGTTGGGGCCTGTGGTGTGGTGCGAAAGCTTGGCGTCGATTCAAGTCGGGCATCGCTAAAGAGCAATACATCGTGCAATACATCGGGAAGATGTGTTTCCGGCATGTAAAATCATCCTTCCGCAAGAATATAGTTTGGAGCCATCGGGGAGGATGTTTGTATGAGTTTAATGGATAACAAGTAGGCCTCCCTGATGGCTGCTCTGCTCTGCTAGAGTTCTAGGAGAATGCTGACTTATCATTGCTTCTACAACTGTACTGAACTATCCTGTACTATACTGCAGTCGCTCTCGATGGAGAATTGTTGGAGCCTGCAGTGTAGGGCAACTTCTTGGCTTTAGGACAAGCATCACTAAATCATATCCCATATCCCAGCCGACACCATCTGCTCTGGATTTGGTTTTCTGCTGGTCAATTGGGTCAGCACCAGTTTTCGTCTGTCATGTTCTTTGCTGTAACCCAGTGTAGTGTTATAGATATCTGAATAATTTGTTGGGCTTGCTTACTAGGGAGGGCATGCATGCTGGTGCAGGAACCGAAAGAGAGTATGCGCAGGGAGGAGGTGCCGTTGGGCGCCGTGGTAGCGTCGACAATAGCTAGACCGAGCAAGGTTGATGCATCAGTTCAGTTCTGAAGATGGAGCGGTGGCAGTTGGCGGCGGCGGCCTCTGAGAGCACGCCGAAACGGCGAGACCCATGCCCGGCAGTCGTCCTGAATGGGTCCTCAGGTCTTAGATGTTATGTTTGGCTGCGATGTCTGTTTGGTATTAGGCCCGGCTATCTGCGCCCCATTCATCAACTGGATAGGTGTAGCGGCAGTTTGTTGCTTATACGGCGGCTTTAGTCTTACTGTGGTATTACTTTGTAAGGTCTTGTGAGAATAATTAATAAAGTGGCCGTATGCATCGCCCAAATGCAGAGGTCGGGGTCATCCTCCTTTTCTAAAAAAAGTCATTGAAGAAGCAACGGAGGTTCGGTACTAGTATTATATAAGATTTTGTGTCCTTTGGTTGCTTTTCGTGCAGCTTCAGTTGATTTACCACTGTTTCTTAAGTTTCTTTATTATAGCCTCATGTAAACAGTCAGTGAGTCCTCTGCGTTTCATAAACTTACTGTTATTAGTAACGCCCTTCATCCCAGAATATTCATTTTAGATCTTGTTGCATGTTGTGCCATATGTATGCAAGAAGTGGATGTGTCGGGCACCACATAGCTGTGGTATACTGACCAATTTGAACTGGGATTGAACAGTCAGCATAGCATGCAGTGGGTGGGTTAACATCACTAATCGTAGTTGTTAACATTGGGAGTGAACTTTCAGCACTGCAGTGGGTTAGTAGCCCTTTGAGTAACAAGTAACATGTGTCACTTCCGCTTTGGTAGACCCCCTTAAACACATTAACGGTTCAGATTATCTCATACCCCTTCATAATAAAGGGCATGATGATCATTTTGAAAGTACATCACCTTTGTTTTGTTTTTTTGAGTAATTACTATGTCAGCACGATGTGTTTAATTCTATGTGGACCGCACGATGAGCAATACATCGTGCAATTACCATATCTTACACTGGGCAGATGGCTGCGGCATATGCCAAGTCAGCCTTTTGCGGGACGAAGTAATACAGCTTGAACTTGCTGAGAAACTTTGCTCTACTCTGCTGTTTGGAGCCCCGCGGAAGGATGTCGTGAAAGAATTTTTTTGGATAGTAGGCCTCCCCGATGGCTGCTGCTCTGCCCTGGGAATGTCTTGTGATTGTTTCTGCAGCTGTGCTGTACTGTACTTCTGTCGCTCTCAATGGAGAATAGTTGGGGCCTGTGGTGTGGTGCGAAAGCTTGGCGTCGATTCAAGTCGGGCATCGCTAAAGAGCAATACATCGTGCAATACATCGGGAAGATGTGTTTCCGGCATGTAAAATCATCCTTCCGCAAGAATATAGTTTGGAGCCATCGGGGAGGATGTTTGTATGAGTTTAATGGATAACAAGTAGGCCTCCCTGATGGCTGCTCTGCTCTGCTAGAGTTCTAGGAGAATGCTGACTTATCATTGCTTCTACAACTGTACTGAACTATCCTGTACTATACTGCAGTCGCTCTCGATGGAGAATTGTTGGAGCCTGCAGTGTAGGGCAACTTCTTGGCTTTAGGACAAGCATCACTAAATCATATCCCATATCCCAGCCGACACCATCTGCTCTGGATTTGGTTTTCTGCTGGTCAATTGGGTCAGCACCAGTTTTCGTCTGTCATGTTCTTTGCTGTAACCCAGTGTAGTGTTATAGATATCTGAATAATTTGTTGGCTTGCTTACTAGGGAGGGCATGCATGCTGGTGCAGGAACCGAAAGAGAGTATGCGCAGGGAGGAGGTGCCGTTGGGCGCCGTGGTAGCGTCGACAATAGCTAGACCGAGCAAGGTTGATGCATCAGTTCAGTTCTGAAGATGGAGCGGTGGGGGCGACGGCGGCCTCTGAGAGCACGCCGGACCGGCGAGACCCATACCCGGCAGGCGTCCTGGATGGGTCCTCATGTCTTAGATGTTAGGTTTGGCTGCGATGTCTGTTTGGTATTAGGCCAGGCTATCTGCACCCCTTCATCAACTGGATAGGTGTAGCGACAATTTGTTGCTTAGACGGCGGCTTTAGTCTTACTGTGGTATTACTTTGTAAGGTCTTGTGAGAATAATTAATAAAGTGGCCGCATGCATCGCCCAAATGCAGAGGTCGGGGTCATCCTCCTTTTCTAAAAAAAAAGTCATTGAAGAAGCAACGGAGGTTCGGTACTAGTATTATATAAGATTTTGTGTCCTTTGGTTGCTTTTCGTGCAGCTTCAGTTGATTTACCATTGTTTCTTAAGTTTCTTTATTATAGCCTCATGTAAACAGCCAGTGAGTCCTCTGCGTTTCATAAACTTACTGTTATTAGTAACGCCCTTCATCCCAGAATATTCATTTTAGATCTTGTTGCATGTTGTGCCATATGTATGCAAGAAGTGGATGTGTCGGGCACCACCTAGCTGTGGTGTACTGACCAATTTAAACTGGGATTGAACAGTCAGCATAGTATGCAGTGGGTGGGTTAACATCACTAATCATAGTTGTTAACATTGGGAGTGAACTTTCAGCACTGCAGTGGGTTAGTAGCCCTTTGAGTAACAAGTAACATGTGTCACTTCCGCTTTGGTAGACCCCCTTAAACACATTAACGGTTGAGATTATCTCATACCCCTTCATAATAAAGGGCACGATGATCATTTTGAAAGTACATCACCTTTGTTTTGTTTTTTTGAGTAATTACTATGTCAGCACGATGTGTTTAATCCTATGTGGACCGCACCATGAGCAATACATCGTGCAATTACCATATCTTACACTGGGCAGATGGCTGCGGCATATGCCAAGTCAGCCTTTTGCGGGACGAAGTAATACAGCTTGAACTTGCTGAGAAACTTTGCTCTACTCTACAGTTTGGAGCCCCGCAGAAGGATGTCGTGAAAGAATTTTTTTGGATAGTAGGCCTCCCCGATGGCTGCTGCTCTGCCCTGGGAATGTCTTGTGATTGTTTCTGCAGCTGTGCTGTACTGTACTTCTGTCGCTCTCAATGGAGAATAGTTGGGGCCTGTGGTGTGGTGCGAAAGCTTGGCGTCGATTCAAGTCGGGCATCGCTAAAGAGCAATACATCGTGCAATACATCGGGAAGATGTGTTTCCGGCATGTAAAATCATCCTTCCGCAAGAATATAGTTTGGAGCCATCGGGGAGGATGTTTGTATGAGTTTAATGGATAACAAGTAGGCCTCCCTGATGGCTGCTCTGCTCTGCTAGAGTTCTAGGAGAATGCTGACTTATCATTGCTTCTACAACTGTACTGAACTATCCTGTACTATACTGCAGTCGCTCTCGATGGAGAATTGTTGGAGCCTGCAGTGTAGGGCAACTTCTTGGCTTCAGGACAAGCATCACTAAATCATATCCCATATCCCAGCCGACACCATCTGCTCTGGATTTGGTTTTCTGCTGGTCAATTGGGTCAGCACCAGTTTTCGTCTGTCATGTTCTTTGCTGTAACCCAGTGTAGTGTTATAGATATCTGAATAATTTGTTGGCTTGCTTACTAGGGAGGGCATGCATGCTGGTGCAGGAACCGAAAGAGAGTATGCGCAGGGAGGAGGTGCCGTTGGGCGCCGTGGTAGCGTCGACAATAGCTAGACCGAGCAAGGTTGATGCATCAGTCAGTTCTGAAGATGGAGCGGTGGCAGTTGGCGGCGGCGGCCTCTGAGAGCACGCCGAAACGGCGAGACCCATGCCCGGCAGTCGTCCTGAATGGGTCCTCAGGTCTTAGATGTTATGTTTGGCTGCGATGTCTGTTTGGTATTAGGCCCGGCTATCTGCGCCCCATCATCAACTGGATAGGTGTAGCGGCAGTTTGTTGCTTATACGGCGGCTTTAGTCTTACTGTGGTATTACTTTGTAAGGTCTTGTGAGAATAATTAATAAAGTGGCCGTATGCATTGCCCAAATGCAGAGGTCGGGGTCATCCTCCTTTTCTAAAAAAAAGTCATTGAAGAAGCAACGGAGGTTCGGTACTAGTATTATATAAGATTTTGTGTCCTTTGGTTGCTTTTGGTGCAGCTTCAGTTGATTTACCACTGTTTCTTAAGTTTCTTTATTATAGCCTCATGTAAACAGTCAGTGAGTCCTTTGCGTTTCATAAACTTACTGTTATTAGTAAACGCCCTTCATCCCAGAATATTCATTTTAGATCTTGTTGCATGTTGTGCCATATGTATGCAAGAAGTGGATGTGTCGGGCACCACCTAGCTGTGGTGTACTGACCAATTTAAACTGGGACTGAACAGTCAGCATAGCATGCAGTGGGTGGGTTAACATCACTAATCATAGTTGTTAACATTGGGAGTGAACTTTCAGCACTGCAGTGGGTTAGTAGACCTTTGAGTAACAAGTAACATGTGTCACTTCCGCTTTGGTAGACCCCTTTAAACACATTAACGATAGAGATTATCTCATACCTCTTCATAATAAAGGGCACGATGATCATTTTGAAAGTACATCACCTTTGTTTTGTTTTTTTGAGTAATTACTAAGTACGGATATGGTGAACAACTGGGGCCGGTCCATCAGGCGAGAGGCCACTTGCCATTTTGAGCGCGCACGAGGTAAAATTGCTGAAAACATTAAGAAAACTAGCATATGGGGTCGAACTCATAACCTCATCGTCCAGTTCAGGGGAGCAAGCCAATAGACTACGCCACCAATGCTGTAAATGCAAATCACGAAATATTATTGCTCCCTGTAGTCCTTTGTACTACTTAAGTTTTTTTTTTTGAGAATCTTTGTACTACTCAAGTTGTTCAAGGGTTCCGTGTGTGTATATTTATTTTGTGTGGAGAAACGTAGTAAGTACCACTTGCATGCATGTGCAAATCTCAAATCGATTTGTGTAAGCTATATTTGTACACGTGTGTGCGTGCATGTCATTTCTGCTGATTTCTTCGTGATAGATTCATGCATGTAGTCTAGTGTATGTGTATGTGTCTCCAAACAGCCATAGTATCATGTATGTATGTTCCCATTTTTTATATTTTTGTTCCCAAATTTTAAAAATGATTGCTTTTTGAAAAAGTTGATAAATTAAAAAAAAACGTAGTATGCAATTTGTCTTCAACATAAATTATTAGGAATTTGTTAACAATTTTGGAAAAATGTTCAGCTTTATAATTTTTTCATACACAATTTAAAACTTCAAAATTATTGACAAAATTTCAAGAAGTGGTTACGATATGAGAAAATATTCATGTTAATTGATAGTGACGAAAACTGCAAATAACTAAAGCATTCAAATTAGGAAAAACTACATGCTTAGAGATCCATCCGTCTGGCCTAATCTAGCACACTCCTCTCAATTGGTATTTTTTTAGACCATGGATAAATGACCCCAACTTCTGGCAGCAGCCTGACACGAACATATGAGGCATCCGAGCTAGGTTTAAACGACTTCCGCCACTGTTTGCACGTTGCCATACGTCCGGCAAGATATCAGACCATTTTCATCGAGAAAACTCCAGAAAATACAAAATTGGTCAAGAATCCAAACGACTTGGCATAATTCCTTGAATTGGCCACATAAGTTGGTGAAAAAAACTAGGGCATTTGACAGATGTGGAAAGACAACGTGCTTTAAAACAGACTCTTCTAGCTACGAAACACCCTCCGTTGAACATGATCTAATTTTGGACATTCTTAAAATGACCTCAGCTTTTGCAAGCAGGTGGGCCTGTCTGTGGTACACATCCATGCATGGTTTAAATGATCTCCCACACCATATGCAAGTTGCGAGACATCCGGTCATTTATCTGCCTTTTTGACTTAGAGAACTCCAGAAGATGCAAAAAAAAGTCGAAGACCAAAACAACTTGGCAATGTGCCCTGAATAGGTCATAGTTGATGGTAGAAATTATTTCGGGGCCATTCGAAGGATGTCGAGATACAACGTGCTCACAGATGGAAAAAAATAACTTGACATGATGCCTTGAATTTGTCATAAAAATTCATGGAAAAATATTATGGTCATTTAAAGGATGTTGGGAAACAACGTGCTCTGAGGCGGAGCCTTCTAGCCTAACCGAACACCATCCCTTAAACATTGTCTATGTTTGGACATTCTTCAAATGACCCCAACTTTTGTAAGCATATGGGCATGCCAATGGTTGGCATCCACGTCAGGTTTCAACGACTTCCAATACTGTATGCAAGTTTGCGACACGTCCTGCCATTTTTCGCTCTTTTTTTGACCGAGAAATTTTCAGAAAATGCAAAATTTTGTCGAAAACCAAAATAACTTGGCATTGTGCCTTGAATTGATCATACAAGGTCATGGAAAATTTGGGCCATTTCAAGGATGTCGGGATACAGGGTGCTCTCAAGCGAAACCTTGTGGCCACCCGAACACCCTCCGTTGAGTTAAAAATTTTTTTTGCCATTCATGAAATGGCCTTAACTTTTGCTACCATGTGGGCATGCCCATGATAGGCATATATGCCAGGTTTGACGTAAAAATATATTTAAAATTACTCCCTCCGGTCCTTTTTAGTTCGCATATAAGATTTGACCAAAGTCAAGCCTCGTAAAGTTTGACCAACTTTATAGAAAAAAGTATCAATATTTACAATCTGAAATCAATATCAATAGATGTGTCATGACTTAAAGTTTCATATTGTATAAATTTAGCATGGCAGATGTTGATATTTTTTCATATAAATACGGTCAAACTTTGTGAAGTTTGACTTCAGAGAATTCTAATATGTAGAGTAAAAAGGACCGGAGGGAGTACTATCTAAAAAAGTAACCAAGTTTTAAGACAATAATAAAGTTCAAAAGGAAGAAAAATGAATTAACATGAAAAGAGAAGAAAAAATATAAAAGAAAAGAATGCTTAGGCTTTGGCCCAACTACGCAACAACATTGCTCCTGTTAGGCGCCTATTAGGCCGGCCTAAGGGTTCGCAGATTTTAAAAAAGCACATCAATTTTTAGAAAAATGTTCATGGATTTGAACTTTTTTTATAGATTAAAAAAAATTTAGCAAAGAAAGATGCAAAAAGATCTTCCGGATTTTGGGAACCTCAGCTTGCCAGCTGGATTTAAAAAAACCTCATCGTATGTGAAAAAAGGTTCATCAATTTTGAAAAAGGGTTCACGGATTTTTTAAAATAAGGATTCAAAAAAGTTCACAGATTTTGAAAATATTTCGTAAATTTAATAAAAGTTCATGATTTTTAAAAAGAAAGAAAAATGGGGAAAAAAATAGAAAAAACAGATGAAAACTCGGCAAAAAAAATGGAAAACCACTGCGTATTATAACTAAGATACCTGACATACCTATAAATGTCACAGCTAGGAACGTGGTCTGTTGGTTACCTTGCTGGCTGCACTTATTTATACATTTGAAAAAAATGTGAAACTTTAAGTGAAGAGAAGAAAAAAGATAAACATACTGGCCTATACGTATATACATACCTATGATGGCTTATTATTTGAAAGTGTGAAAAGTCCATATTAGCCTTTATACGATTTGTAGGGGAGGTCTACCCTCAACATATGTGTTAGAATAAATCCGAGGCGCTCCGTCGATCTACCGAGAATCAAGCAATCACACAAGCACGACACCGAGATTTGTTAACGAGGTTCACCGATCTGGCTACATCCCCGGGGCATGACTACGGGCGCTCCTTCCCATGACACCGTCACAATACCGCACCCCGGCTGCCCGGGCGCCGGCACACGCCGCCGGATCCCCCGCGTGCCTATGCTATTATGTTGGCATAGGTTACATCGTGTGTCTATCCCCGATATATATGAGAGGACTAGGATACAAGTGTCCTATTAGGACACAACTCCTACCCTGTCTACACACAGTCCAAACCAAGTCCAACTGTAACCTACCTTGTACAATAATATTCGACATAATTCTAACAAACTTCACCTTGGCCGATATTCTTCACCATCTTGGATTCATTCATGCGTCGAACCTCCATGTACATTGGACTTGAGACACGCCATGAGCACCGTTGCTACTCCCAGACTCCATGTGACTCCACCTGCAACTATAGTCCCTTCTCATCTTCTTAGCAGTCAACTCTCGAGCAAAATTAAGTTCCTCGTTACTCTACCTTGTGCTCCCAACTTCCGGAGTATCCGTCCAATGCCATCACACACCGATCAATGTCTGCGTGAAAATGAACAACTCACATATTGGATGCCACATATAAGAGTTACCCGAACTCAACGTCATCGCTCTCCTTGACTGTCTTTCTGAAACTTGAAGGAATTTCACCGTCACCCTGTATCATCCTGAGTCAAATTCACAGTTGTCTCATCTTTTTTTCCCGGATAGTCTCTGGCATGTCCCACAGCTATAGCACTCCACCTCCTTCTGTCTTGTCATCCACACTTTGCCATGTGCACCGAGCACCACAGAATATACGGCCATGTACTCTCTCTGTCTTGAAAATATTAGACTTTCCGCCACTTTCTAAGATTCTCCACGGTCAACTGCTGTCCATCAACCAGCGTCGATAGACCCAGTCACCAACTTGAATCTGGTACTCGTCAACACTGCTTCAGCACCCTCTGCACACTTTATCTGACCACATGTCTGATGACCAATGCCTTGGCCTGTCGCTGTGTCCCGTGCTTACCGCATGTCTCGTCGATATCACCTCGCCGAGCCTCTGCTGTCCTGGCCGAGTCTCCCGGGTAGCTAGCCCCCAATTCCTCAACCCCCACTGCAGAGAACCACCGATCATCACCGACCGATGCCGAGTATCACGTCTCCATCAGACCATTGGGCCCCAGTCCGATCCACGTGTCTCTCGCTATCCCGCTGAAATAGGCTCCGACTCTCCATGCATTTACGCCGTAGCCCCTCCATCAGCACAGAGTGTAGTCCACTAGTAG
Source organism: Triticum urartu (assembly GCF_003073215.2). NCBI lineage: Eukaryota > Viridiplantae > Streptophyta > Magnoliopsida > Poales > Poaceae > Triticum > Triticum urartu. The sequence goes on along the minus strand of NC_053022.1, from coordinate 6,569,888 downwards.
AAAAAGGGTCAAACGTGAAGCACATTAGTGCCGGTTTGAATTTGAGCCGGCACTAATGTGTACATTAGTGCCGGTTCCAACGGCTAGCCGGGCCGCTCTCATTAGTACCTGTTCGTGGCGAACCTTTAGCACCGGTTCACGAACCGGTACTAAAGTGAGTGGTGGCAGGATGTTGTCAGTCCGGGGCCCCTCCAGCACCTTAGTACCGGGTCGTATCATGAACCGGTACTAAATGTCGTCCTACATAGACCCTTCGTCCACCCGAGCTCGCTCTGTTCTTCCCCTTTCCCCTCTCCTCTCTGTTCTTTCCCCTCTTCCTCTCAAGCTCATCACACATTTTGCCAAGATTTGAAGGCCCCCATCCATTCAAATGATCACAAAGGTTAGCAACTCTTTCCTTTCATCTCTCATTGCTAGATTAGCTCGTGCAATGCTTTATATAGTGATTGATTTTTGAGTTTAGTAATTTGGGAGGAATTATATATATATATATGTGCTAGTATTTGATTTATATGCAATTTGAGGTCAAAAATAACACTTAGTTTTGCATATGTAGGTGTGGTTTACTTAGTACCTTCTAAATCTCCGTCGTAACCACCGTCGATCGCTCGCAACGTCCCGTCGCCGGCACCACCTTGTGGTGAGCCTCTTGTTCATGAAGTTTTATATAAAAAATGATGTTTGTGTGATTTGATATATAGTTACTCGTATAATTATCTTACCCATACGTTGTTTGTTATACATAGTGTCATGGTTTTGATATCTATCCCCGTCGGCCCTCGTCCGGGTTATGATTCGGATGTGGTATATTCTCTTTTAAACTATTTGTTGCATTTCGTGTTTATGACAAATTATGCCCATCAAGTTGACATAGATATTTGTATGTAGGAGGTAGTTGAACCGGAAATTCCAACCAACCCTATTGTCGAGAGGTTAAATTTAGTTGAAAGAGAAAACGAGGATTTGAAGGAAAAATTGAAAAGAATTGAGGGGGAGAAGATGGAATTGGAGTTGCATGTTGCCGATGTCGTCGATGATCACAAGATTAAGATGGAGAAAATGCGCTTGAAGATTAGAAAGATTAGAAAATATGTCATTCATAGTGAGGCTTGGTATCATTATGCTGTTGGATCAATTGTTACCTTAGTTGCGATCTTGATCGCATTTGTTGTTGCATTTAAATTCTTTAGCTAGAGAGTTATTTGTTTGTTGCATTTAAGTGTTGTATGATCTTTATGTATGAACTTTATGTATTGTATTAATTTGATGTTTTCGGTGCTGTGTATTGAAGATGAGCCGGCAATGGATGTACGATGACCGATGCTCTCCCGAGTTCATTAATGGCGTGCGTACTTTTCTGCTTGCGGCTGAGGCAAACAAGCGAGCGGATGGTTTTATGCATTGTCCATGTGCTGGCTGTAAGAATGGTCGCAAATTACTCTACGTCAAGAACCATTCACGTCCACCTGTTTGAGTCCGGTTTCATGCCCCACTATAATGTTTGGACCAAGCATGGAGAAAGAGGGGTTATGATGGAAGACAATGAAGAAGAAGAGGACGACGACAGCTATCCTGGCCATGGGTTCCCTGAATACGATGATACAACAATGAGGGAAGAAGCTGAGCCGGTAATGCGGGAAGAAGCTGAGCCGGCAATGCGGGAAGAAGCTGAAGAAGAGGCATCGGATGAGCCCGTTGATGATCTAGGTCGGGCCATTGCCGATGCAAAGAGAAACTGCGCAAGTGATTTGGAGAAGAAGAAGTTGCAGCGCATGTTAGAGGATCACAAAAAATTGTTGTACCCGAATTGCGAAGGTGACAAGAAAAAGCTGGGCACCACACTGGAATTGCTGCAATGGAAGGCAGAGAATGGTGTATCTGACAAGGGATTTGGAAAGTTGCTGGTAATGATAAAGGATATGCTTCCAAAGGACAACGAATTGCCCGAGAGTACGTACGAAGCAAAGAAGGATGTCTGCCCTCTAGGGTTAGAGGTGCAGAAGATACATGCATGCCCTAATGATTGCATCCTCTACCGCGCGGTTCGAGTACGAGGATTTGAACGCTTGTCCGGTATGCGGTGCATTGCGCTATAAGATCAGCCGCGATGACCCTGGTGATGTCGAGGGCGAGCGCCCCAGGAAGAAGATTCCTGCCAAGGTGATGTGGTATGCTCCTATAATACCACGGTTGAAACGTTTGTTCCAAAACAAGAGCATGCCAAGGCGATGCGATGGCACAGAGAAGACCGTAAGAAAGACGGAAAGTTGAGAGTACCCGCTGACGGGTCGCAGTGGAGAAAAATCGAAAGAAAGTACGGGAAGGAGTTTGCAGATGACGCAAGGAACGTATGGTTTGGTCTAAGCGCAGATGGCATTAATCCTTTTGGGGAGCAGAGCAGCAACCATAGCACCTGGCCTGTGACTCTATGTTTGTATAACCTTCCTCCTTGGTTGTGCATGAAGCGGAAGTTCATTATGATGCCAGTGCTCATCCAAGGCCCTAAGCAACCCGGCAACGACATTGATGTGTACCTAAGGCCATTAGTTGAAGAACTCTTACAACTGTGGAATGGAACAGGTGTACGTGCGTGGGATGAGCACATGGGGGGAGAATTTGACCTAAAGGCGTTGCTGTTCGTGACCATCAATGATTGGCCTGCTCTCAGTAACCTTTCAGGACAGACAAACAAGGGATACCGCGCATGCACGCACTGTTTGGACGATACCGACAGTATATATTTGGCTAATTGTAAGAAGAATGTGTACCTGGGACATCGTCGATTTCTTCCGAGCAGGCATCCCGTAAGAAAGAAAGGCAAGCATTTCAAAGGTGAGGCGGATCACCGGACGAAGCCTCGCCACCGTACTGGTGCTGATGTACATGATATGGTCAAGGATTTGAAGGTGGTCTTTGGAAAGGGTCCTGGTGGACAACCTGTTCCGAATGACGCTGACGGACGCGCACCCATGTGGAAGAAGAAATCTATATTTTGGGACCTGCCCTATTGGAAAGACCTAGAGGTCCGCTCCGCAATCGACGTGATGCACGTGACGAAGAATCTTTGTGTGACCCTGCTTGGCTTCTTGGGCGTGTATGGGAAGACAAAAGATACACCTGAGGCACGGGAGGACCAGCAACGTATGCACGGAAAAGGGCATACATCAGGGTCATGCAAGCTACGCTCTTACCAAAGAAGAGAAGGAAATCTTCTTATGAATGCCTGCTCAGTATTAAGGTACCGTCTGGCTTCTCGTCGAATATAAAGGGAATAATAAACATGGCAGAGAAAAAGTTCCAGAACCTAAAGTCTCATGACTGCCACGTGATTATGACGCAACTGCTTCCGGTTGCATTGAGGGGGCTTCTACCGGAAAACGTTCGATTAGCCATTGTGAAGCTATGTGCATTTCTCAATGCAATCTCTCAGAAGGTAATCGATCCAGAAATCATACCAAGGTTAGAGAATGATTTGGTGCAATGTCTTGTCAGTTTCGAGTTGGTGTTCCCACCATCCTTCTTCAACATCATGACGCACGTCCTAGTTCACCTATGCGAAGAGATTAACGTTTTGGGTCCTGTATTTCTACACAATATGTTCCCCTTTGAGAGGTTCATGGGAGTCTTAAAGAAATATGTTCATAACCGTGCTAGGCCAGAAGGAAGCATCTCCAAGGGCCATGGAAATGAGGAGGTCATTGAGTTTTGTATTGACTTTATTCCTGACCTTAAGCCGATTGGTGTTCCTGAATCGCGGCATAAGGGCAGACTGGATGGAAAAGGCACGCTAGGAGGGGAACAAATAATATGTATGGACGGACATTCTCTCACTGAAGCACACTACACAGTTCTACAGAATTCCGCCTTGGTGGCTCCGTATATGGATGAACACAAGAATTTGCTACGCTCCAAACACCCGGAGCGGTCTGATGACTGGATTACACGTGAACAAACCAGGAGTTTCGCCAGCTGGTTGCAGACACGTACCATGCATGACACCTCTATTGAAGATGACCTGTACTTGCTGTCCCAGTTACCATCTTCGAATATAATGACTTTCAAAGGGTACGAGATAAATGGTAATACATTTTACACGATCGCCCAAGATAAGAAGAGCACCAACCAAAACAGTGGTGTCCGCTTTGATGCAGAAACCAAGACGGGAAAGGAAACATATTATGGTTATATACAGGACATATGGGAACTTGACTATCGACGTGGTTTGAAGGTCCCTTTGTTTCGGTGCAAATGGGTCAATATGACACGAGGCGGGGTAACGGAAGACCCGCAGTACGGAATGACAACAGTGGATCTCAACAATCTTGCGTATGCAGACGAACCATTCGTCCTAGCCAATGATGTGGCACAGGTTTTCTATGTGAAGGACATGTCTACCAAGCCAAGAAAAAGAAAAGATAAGGAAGCGAATGCATCGTACGATGAGCCAAAGCGGCACATAGTTCTTTCTGGGAAGAGAAACATCGTGGGAGTGGATGACAAGACAGACATGTCAGAAGATTATGAAAAGTTTGATGAAATTGCTCCATTCACAGTGAATATTGACCCGAGCATCCCGTTAAATGATGAAGATTTTCCATGGTTACGGCGCAAAGGGACACACGCGAAGAAAAAGTTTCACACCCAAAGATCTGGGATGTGATCGGCTTCACTATCATCACTTTCTTCTGTGTTTCACACCCAGGAGGGAATCTCTGTAATAGTTAGGGTAGTTATGTGTTTTGGCATTTGAAACGCAAAGAAATTTTATGTGCAAACAAATTCTTTCATGCATTTACTGATTTTTTCAGCTAAATGACCCTGAAATTGAAAAGCATTTCAAATGAACTCAGAAAAGGTTGAAAGTTGGCATGGTATCATAATTTCACCCACATAGCATGTGCAAAAAAGTAGAGAGGGTTACCGCAAAAACTGGATGCACTTCGTGTACAAAATGGACAATCTCTTTCGAAGTATCAGGGTTTCGGACGAAAACTCATCCTGTTACAAAGGCATTTCATTTTTAATAACCTAAGCATTACCAAATTGAATATAATGATAAAACACACTAATATTAAACATAAGAAAAAAGAATCATTGAAAAATCTATTTTCAAAGTTAAGTTATTCACAAACTAGTGATTCACACAAATTTCAAATAATTCAAATTTAAACTATTCAAATTTGTAAACTACGGCTAACAAGAAAGTTTGTAATTTTTTGTACCTAAAGCAAAATATTCACAAAGAAACTCTAAATACAGCAAAAAAACAACTCAAAAAAATAAATAAAGCAAAAAATAAGAGAAAAGCCCACCTACTGCGCCACAGCGGCCTGCATACGACTAGAAACCCAACCTATTGTTGGGCCAGGATGCAGCCGCAAGGCCCAGTAGGCCTGCTTTGGAGAGGAGCTCGAGGGAGCTACCGCACTGGGGCTTATAAACCAGTGCGGACGCCCCTCGGCTAGCGAGGTGGGACTAAACATTTCGCACCGCACCTGCGCCAGCGCACCCCCTTTAGTGCCGGGTGGTAGCACCAACCGGTACTAAAGGGGGGGCCTTTAGTACCGGTTGGAGCCACCACCCGGCACTAAAGGGGGTGCGGTTCCCGCCGCTTGGCCTGGCCAAAACAGGCCTTTAGTACCGGTTGGTGGCTCCAACCGGTACTAAAGGTCCATCCTATATAACTAAACACTTCAAAAATTTCAGTTTCTCCTCTGCTTCTTCTCCTCTGCCCCGTCGCCCGCCGCCCCCGTCTCCATAACCCTCGTCGCCGCCCCCGTCCCCGTCGCCCCCGTCGCCCGTCCCTCCCCCCGTCACCGCCGCGCCTCCCGGCCCGTCCCGCGTCGTCCCCGTCCCCGTCATCGCCGCCCCGTCCCCGTCGTCGCCGCCCCGGCCCGTCCCCGTCGTCGCCGCCCCGTCCCTGTCCCCGTCGTCGCCATCCCCGCGTCGCCCGCCGCCCGTCCCGTCCCGTCGCCGCCCCCCGTCGCCTCTCGCCTCGCCGGTGAGCACAAGCACACACACACATAGCATTGTTAGAATTTTTCTTTTTTTAGTTATAGAAATAGTTAGTTATATAGCATTGTTAGAAATGTTATAGAAAAGTTAGAATTGTTAGGAATTTTTCTGTTTTTTAGTTATAGAAATAGTTATAAAAAAGTTATAAATTTTTCTTTTTTTAGTTACAGAAATATTAGAAATGTTATACAAATGTTAGTTAATAGTTATATATATAGAAATGTTATAATTTTTTTTCTGTTTTTTAGTTATAGAAATATTAGAAATGTTATAGAAATGTTAGTTATATAGCATTGTTAGAAATGTTATAGGAATGTTAGTTATATAGAAATGTTAGAAATTTTAGTTATCAAAATCCAATCATTAAAAAATGTTACTTTTTGCGGGCATATAGCTAGTATGTTCTCGACGATGCCCGGCCTGCATCCTCGCCGTCGACCTGTCCGCGACGACGTCCGGCTGACCCATGTCCAGGACTGGGCTCCGCCGGGCTGGCACTGGGAGGTGCTGCCTGGAGGGGCGCGCCGCTTGATGAGGAACCCGGCCCCGGGTCCCGTCGTCGACCCTGATCTCGTTTGGTGGCGTTCGCGTGGGCCAGTTTCGGTGCGGAGGGAGCCGGCCCCGCCGGAGGTGGTACGTCGCCGTGTCAGGGAGGAGGACGAGCACGTCCATCGCTACATGGTTGCGTTAGAGGGCGGCAGGTTCTCCAATACCTGGCAGTTTCTTCAGGGATCTCACTTCAGCTATGATCCTGTGAGGGTTCCTTCTCTTTGGGTGTCCACCGCCCGCGCCGCAGGAACCGTGAGTTTCTTCTGTAGTATTCAATCTTTATTAGCTACCTAGCCAGTGATGTACTCGATATATAATATTCGAGACGATGTATTCGAGATTATATATTATTCGAGATGATGTATTCGAGATTATATCTATTACTCGAGACGATGTATTCGAGATTATATCTATTATTCTAGACGACGTATTCGAGATTATATTTGATGATGCTTATTATGTACTATGATTGATTCAGTTTTTCCTTATCAATTGATTGCATCCATGCATTGTAATTTGAATATATTTCTTTTGGATTAGTTAAACAAAACCTATGGCGGACAATACCGGTAGAGAGGGAGAAGAGGCCCTGTTCAATATCATACGCAATCCTCGCAGGCCAGATGATGATCAGAATGAAGAAGAATATGACGGCTCCGAATATCTAAACAACACTGGGGATATGATATTCGATCGCGACGACCGAATTGATGAAGTCGTGAACTATGAACATGACGAAGAAAATGTTGATCTTGAAACAACAAAGACCGGCGAGGTATATATATTTATATAAGCAGGCATCTGGTGATCATCACATGTTTTAAATGACTTGAAGATATATTAACGAATCGATCTTTCTTCTTTCAGCCATCCGGATGAGAATCTTCAGGCAAGGGAAGAGTGTAACACCCCGGATGTAACTTTCCATATTTGTATCCAACTCTTGCCGTTTCCGGTGTTAAGTTATATTTATTTCTCGGGTTCGGGTCTTTGTCTCCGTGTGTTGTTTTCTTTTTCGTGCATCTCTTATCATGTCATCTCGTGCATTGCATTTGCATACATATTCATCTCATGCATTCGAGCATTTTCCCCGTTGTCCGTTTTGCATTCCGGCGCTTCGTTCTCCTCCGGTGGTCATTTCTAGCTTTCTTTCGTGTGTGGGGATTAAACATTTCCGGATTGGACCGAGACTTGCCAAGCGGCCTTGGTTTACTACCGGTAGACCGCCTGTCAAGTTTCGTATCATTTGGACTTCGTTTGATACTCCAACGGTTAACCGAGGGACCGAAAAGGCCTCGTGTGTGTTGCAGCCCAACACCCCTCCAATTTGGCCCAAAACCCACCAAACTCTTCCATGTCCTAGAGCGTTCGATCACGATCGCGTGGCCGAAAACCGCACCTCATTTGGACTCTCCTAGCTCCACTTATGCCTATAAATAGCCCCCCTCCAATTCGGATCTCCCTCCCCCTCGTCTAAAAAAACATCACGCCACCGAGACGTGTCCGGGGTCCCGGCGACAGCGTCCCGCCAGCCGCCGCACTCGACCAGCCGCCACGTGGCGGGCGGACCACTTCGCCGCCGCCGCTTCCCACCTGGCCCGCCGGGGCCCAGGAGGGGCCCTCCCGGCCCGGTCGACCGCGCGCGCCCCGCGCCCTCTTCTCCCCGCGCTCCGGCGGCCACCGCCGCCGACGCCCCCGCCGGCCGCCGAGCGCCCATCTTCCGGCACCTTCGCCGGCTACCTCCACCGGCAGCCTCGGGCGCTGCTTACGCCGGCGGAGGCCGCCGCCCCCCGACGCCGGCGAACGCGCCTCGCCGTCCGCGCCACGCCGCCCCTCGTTCCGGCCACCACCTCGCCTTCCTCCGCTCCGGCCAGCTCGAGCTCCGGCGAGCTCCATCTCCGGCGATCTCCGAAGTCCGCGCCCTGCTACAGTGCCGCCGGACCCGATCTGGATCTGGATCTGGGGATCCCCCGGTTGACTTTTATCTCCTAACCCTAGTTTTTTTATGCGATGTTTGACTGCTCGTAACTCCGCAACCGTAGCTCCGTTTTGGGCATATGATATATCAAAATCTTCGTCTCGACATGTACATCATTTCATTCCATTGCATCATTTGCATTTGAGGTCATCTTATTGCCCAAAATGCTGTTAGAAGGAGGCTTCATGAGTTAAATTGCAGATCCGTTAGTTCATCATGCACTTTTGTCATTTTTGCCATGTTTAATCCGTGCATGATATGGCTGTGCCCCTTTGGGACGTATTGTTAAGCATTTTGTCTTCTTTCTAGAGGTGCCACCCATGCATTTTTAGGATGTGTGTGTTGTCTTGTGCAAGCTTGCGAAGAGAGGTACCTGAGATTGCTGATTTCAGGGACTTAGTGATTTTCACTAAGTCTGGGATATTTTAGTTCTTGATGCTATATGTCCAGCTTGTTTCCTAGTGATCCGTGCCCCTTTTGAGGATGATCAGTAAGGGAGTTTTGATACTTATGTTATGCTCTATCCATCCATGTCTTTGTTTACATATGTGGAGTGCTCTAAGTTGACTCAATCGAGCTCAACTTTTGCTTCGTTGTTAATCTGGGCAGATCGTCAACTTGTTTGCGATTTTGCCGATGCTACCGTTAGTGTTTCATGCATGCTATGCCTTTGTTCTTGCCATGTGTAGCTAGAATATTGTGCCTTCTTGCTGGTTATATGCTTGCCTTACCATGACTTGTACCCTAGTGAGTGCATCGAGCTCGTTTATATGCCTTCGTGAGTTATAATTTCAGCATGTCTCAGTTTTCACTAAGTCTGAAAACTGATTGTGTACGAGCTATGTTCGTGAGCTCGGTAGAGTATTTTGTGAACCCTTTTGGCCCCAGGTCACTTTGGGTGTTTTGTTAAGCTTGTTGAGTAGCTCCATGACATGTTCTTACTTGTCATGTTCAGGTCATTTATCATGTTGTTTTGCTGCTCCGAAGAGAGCATCGTGATCTGAAATTTCAGGCTAGTGTTAATTTCACTAAGTCTGGAATCTGTTTTGCATTTTCATTTTTGCCATGCTTGTTTGAACCTCTTAATGGATGAATTTGCCTATGTCTCAGTGCTAGTGTTTTGTTAACCATCTTGTGTACATCACTGCCATGTATTTTGTTTTCATGTTTGGTGGCTGTAGCATGTTCATTTCGTTGCATTTAGATGCCTACTTGCTGTAAATCGCACACCGGTGTCATCTTAAAACGCTTGCCATTTCCAAACCGTAACTCCGATTCCAATGATCTTTATATCGTTTTCAAGCGATTTCATCCCCTCTATCCAGTGGCACCCTTGGAATTCCAAGTTGAGGCCAGGTTCATGCATTTCCTGTCATATCTTGCATTTTGCATCCCGCATCGCATCCCGCATAGCATATCATCATTTCATCTCATTGCTTGGTCTTGCACGTGGTTGATTGTATCCTTGTTGCTTGTTCGTCTTTTTTGGGTAGAGCCGGGAGACGAGTTCGCTACCGAGGAGCCCGTTGAGTTTGCTTGTGAGGATCCAGTCAGCTTTGACAACTGTGCAGGCAAGATGATCATACCCTCGAAATCACTACTATCTTTGCTATGCTAGTTTGCTCGCTCTTGCTATGCCAATGCTACGATGCCTACCACTTGCTTGTCAGCCTCCCAATTGCATGATTGAACCTCTAACCCACCATTGTCCTAGCAAACCGTTGATTGGCTATGTTACCGCTTTGCTCAGCCCCTCTTATAGCGTTGCTAGTTGCAGGTGAAGATTGGAGCCGTTCCTATTGGAACATCTTTTATTTGCTTGTTGGGATATCACTATATTGCTATGTTATCTTAATGCATCTATATACTTGGTAAAGGGTGGAAGGCTCGGCCTCTCGCCTAGTGTTTTGTTCCACTCTTGCCGCCCTAGTTTCCGTCATATCGGTGTTATGTTCCCGGATTTTGCGTTCCTTACGCGGTTGGGTTATTATGGGAACCCCTTGATATTTCGCCTTGATTAAAGCTTTTCCAGCAATACCCAACCTTGGTTTTACCGTTTGCCACCTAGTCTTTTCTTTCCCTTGGGTTCTGCAGACTCAAGGGTCATCGTATTTTAGCCCCCCACGGCCCAGTGCTCCCTCTGAGTGTTGGTCCGAACTGAGCTGCCTGCGGGGCCACCTCGGGGAAACTTGAGGGTTGGTTTGACTCGTAGCTAGTCTCATCTGAGTGTGCCCTGAGAAAGAGATATGTGCAGCTCCTATCGGGATTTGTCGGCACATTCGGGCGGTGTTGTTGGTCTTGTTTTAACCTGTCGAATTGTCTTGTTGTACCGGGTTACCGAGTCTGATCGGTGTGTCTCGGGTGGAGGTCCATTCCTTCGTTGACCGTGAGAGCTTGTCATGGGCTAAGTTGGGACTCCCCTGCAGGGATTGAACTTTCGAAAGCCGTGCCCGCGGTTATGGGCAGATGGGAATTTGTTAATGTCCGGTTGTAGATAACTTAAACCCTAATTAATTAAAATGAATCAACCGTGTGTGTTGCCGTGATGGCCTCTTCTCGGCGGAGTCCGGGAAGTGGACACGGTGTTGGAGTAATGCTTGCGCAGGTTGTTCCTCTGGATTCTCGCTCGCGCCTTGCCTCCTCTTTCGCTCTCTTTTGCGGATAAGTTAGCCACCACATATGCTAGTCGCTTGCTGCAGCTCCACATAGACTTGCCTTATCCTTCCTATAAGCTTAAATAGTTTTGATCGCGAGGGTGCGAGATTGCTGAGTCCCTGTGGCTCACAGGTTATATAATTCCCGATGCAGGTCCAGGTGATTCCGCTCCAGGTGACGAGTACGAGCTCAAGTGGGAGTTCGACGAGGACTCTCAGCGTTATTATGTTTCCTTTCCCGATGATCAGTAGTGGTGCCTAGTTGGGGTTATCGATTCAGGGCCTTGTCGCATGTTGGGGGTCTTTTCTATTTTGGCACCGTAGTCGGGCCATGAGTGATTTGTATGATGGATGTTATTTATGTACTTTGACGTGACGTGGCGAGTGTAAGCCAACTATGTATCTCCCCTTTATTATGTATTACATGGGATGTTTGTGATGATTTCCTAACTTGCGACATTGCTTTCAATGCGGTTATGTCTCTAAGCCGTGCCTCGACACGTGGGAGCTATAGCCGCATCGAGGGCGTTACACGAGGCCCGAACAAAAAGTTGAAGGAGGGCGTAAAGTACAATATCGAGGCAATCAGACCTAATGGCGAACCATTCGCGCCTAAGAAGATTGCAGACAAGTTCATTCGTCAGTGCGGAGTTCTTGTGAAGGACCAACTCCCGATCTCCCTTCAAGTATGGAGAGAGCCATCAAAGCCACGTCCAGGAGTTACTTTTGTCGACAACAGACAAAAAAAGTTGCTTTGGGAAACGCTCATGGAACATTTCACCCTACCAGATCATTTCACAGATGCAGATGTGGAGAAAGTCAAGGACGTTGCTCTTAGGAAGATAGCGGTTGCATTCAAGAACCACAAGATTCGTGAATGGGCCAAGTACGTCAACGGAGGAAGGAAGACTCCAGTATTCGAGGGAACACTAGAGAACCAAAGTGCTCATTGGGACGATTTCGTGAAATTCAAGGATTCAGAATTATCTAAGGAACAGTCGAGAATAAACAAGGCCAATGCCGCAAAAAAGGATAAGTTTCATAAGCTGGGGCCAGGTGGCTATGCGGTGGGATTGCCTAAGTGGGATAAGTATGAGAAAGAGATGGTGGATGCAGGTGTCACTCCAGAAACATTGCGCTGGCCCCCCAGGTGCAGGACTTGGTTCTATGCGCATGGGGGGGGGAGTTGGACCTGAAGACAGGAAAAGTTTCCAAGAAGGCATGTCTGGACGGAGCCGAAGATAAGCTATTTGTTGCAATAGAAGCGGCTCGATCCGGGTTGTTCGAGCCCAACAGAGAGAACGACGAACTTACGCGTGCCCTGGGAAATCCTGAACACCCGGGAAGAACACGAGGCATGGGCGCTATTCCGTGGTATGAGGGGTTTTCGGACTAGAACGCCGACTACAGAACCCGTGCGAGAAAGAAGATTGCGGAGGAGAAGAAGAGGAAGATGGAGGAGGAGCAGAGGAAGCTAGACTATGAACGCCTTCAAGGCCTAGAATCAGCGCACGCGGACTTGGCAATCAAATTCCAGCGGCAGCAGGAGAAGATCGACTCACTTAGCCAGCAAAGAGGGTCTCAGCAGCTAGCGGAGGATCCACCAATGGATAGCACCGTCCCATCCATGCCGAGAAGAAGCGTGGGTTCCGCCCCGGGCGACGCATTGCTGGATAGCTACCCAGTGGATGACATCATGGAGAACACTAACTGCGAGCTACACTTCAAAATGAAGAACATATCCATGAAGGTGGCGGACGCCCTTGCTTTTACAAATCCCCTCGAGGCAACCTTCCATTGCAACCCGATTCCAGCGGGCTATGCTCGTGCCTTGGTTGATGAGGTGGTGGACCAATATTCGGGGCTGGAGCTTGACATTCCTGGAGGTGACGATGAGCACACACTAGGAGAGGCCAACCATCATATCATCCTATGGAGAAAGGATTGCATCATCTTTTGAAGGCCACCGACACCGCGTCATCCGACTCCTCGTCACAGTCCGCCACCGAGTCAGCAGACTCCCGCTCCTCCAAGTCCACCAACGCATCAGGCCACTCCTCCTCCAAGTCCGGCACAGCTTCAGGCCACTCCTCCTCCAAGTCCGGCAAAGTGTCAGGCCAGTCCTCCTTCAAGTCCGGCACAGCTTCAGGCCACTCCTCCTCCAAGTCCGGCACAGTTTCAGGCCACTCCTCCTCCAAGTCCAGCACAGCTTCAGGCCACTCCTCCTCCTCCAACTCAGCCATGTCAGCCATATTCGCCGCCTCAGCAATCACGGAAGAGAGCCGCCTCAGCTATGGTGCGTAGCGGTACAAGTCGAGGTAGTACTGCAGGTACAGGCGGAGGCAAGCGATTTCAATATGGTCCAAGCCTCGCGCCTCTTCTGTAGAGGACTTACGACAAGTCCGAGGAGGAAAACGTAGTCATATCGAAGGCCGAGGTGGAAGCCCATTTTGCACCGAAACCGCCACCGCCGCCAAGGGAGAAAGTGCCTGTGGAAAAGATTGACCACTTCATTCGTATGGCTAAACCACCAGCTCCCAAGCGTGTTGACACAGACTATAAGGGCCACCTCAGGAAGTTAAATCGAGCACGTCTACAGAAAGAGGCGAGCTCGAGCTCGAGCAAATCAGCTGGCAAAAGGAGCGGTAAAACCGTTCCCCAGCTGGGAGAACAGGCTACGCAATCAATCCCCCCGCTTGTTGTGCCAACAACACATGAGAGTAGGCGCGCCCAACATTATTGTGGGCAAACCGTTAACGTTCCCGGGGTGGGCGATGTGGTAATAACCGATGAGCATATTGCGCAGGCTCAATCGATCGGGATCACTGTTGGACAACTCCTCGATAACGAGCCCATGTCTCCGACTAGAGAGGAGGAAATAAAACGAAAATATGCCCAAGGCCAACCTTTGGTCGAGCCAGAGGAGGTCAATAAGCTCCCAACGAGAATGTATGAATTGCATCAATGGTACATGGACATTACCAAGATTTCCAATTAAGAGTCCCTCATGGTGAATGTCAACGAGGAGCATTACTACCATAAGAAAGCTGTGACCGTTGAGTATTCAGAACTTTTTCAGCTATACAATAAAGACGCACTCGACAAATCTATCGTCAGTTGCTATTGTCTGTAAGTGATTCCTTTCTATAATTTAAGTCTCAAGCTAGCTGATCATTTTGATCAATCATTACCTGTAATTATCCTCACTATATTCTTTTCTGTGGTATTATGCAGGATGAAGATTTATGAAATGAAAAAAGGTGGACGCTATGGCATTGGGTTCGTTGACCCAAATACCATTAATGAATACACATGGAAATTAGATCCATATCACGCAAAATGTGTAGAGGAAAGTATGCTACAGTTCTTCAAGGAACTCAAATACAATGAAGATATACTACTTCCTTACAACTTCCAGTGAGTCACACTGTCTTGTACTATAAATTCTGTTTTTCCCTACTAGCTATAGCTACATGTTTTTGCTTACATATGTCCGCTTAATTAAGACATGCAAACGTGTGTGCATGCAGATATCACTGGATCTTGTTAATCATTAAAGTTGATGAAGGAACGGTTGAAGTACTAGACTCGCTATTTAAGAAAGCAAGTGACTACACCATCGTGAACGGGATAGTCAATAGGTAATTTCAATCATTATTAACTATATCTTGGCCTATTTAATTAGTTCGTCATTTCCTGATAACAACTATTTAATAACCCATTTATTCATTTTCTTTGTCGGCAGGCAGGGCTTGGGAAAAGTTCATCAGGGTCACTCCAGGCCCATGGAAACAAAGTCTGAAATAGTATCGACCCAAGGTAAGTAATTAAGTAGTACTAGCTAGCTGTCATCTCTTTAATTATCATGCTTGATTAATTATTATCTGATCAAATTCCATTCTCGTAAAGGCCCTGAGGCAGGCGCCGGGGAATGATCTATGTGCATACTACGTTTGCGAGAACATTCGCATGATGGCGTCCGAAAGGAGCAAATCTCAAAGACAGGAGTGGGTACGATATCGATTGTCAGAACACTATTCACAATTTTTACACCATTATCGATATCTAGTCACACAACTAATACACATGCATATTGATCTCCTTCTTAACAGTTCAAAGAGGTGCGGGACAATCTCCTAGCACAGGACCGCATAGAAGCAATTCAAGAGGAAATAGCGGGATTTTTGCTCGACCAGGTCATAGATCCCAAAGGAGAATACTATTATCTGCTACCGCCCCCATGAACCACTTCCAATTGTTATCGTGCTCCGAAGGCACCAATTAGCTAGGCTAATGCCACTGGCTCCGAAGGCACCAATTAGGAGAAATTATATATACATACATATATATATATATATTATGATCGGTTCTACTAGAAATTCTATTTGTATATATGCATAATCGTGTACAATATGTAATATCGTCAAACGAAAAAGAATTAAATGAAAAATAAAAAATTAAATGAAAAAGAAATCATAAACCCAACCCCCCCCCCCAATATTTTAATACCGGTTGGTGGCACCAACCGGTACTAAAGGGCTCCCTGCCCCCGAAGCTGGCTCGTGCCACGTGGTTGCCCTTTAGCACCGGTTCGTGCTGAACCGGTACTAAAGGGGGGGGGGGCTTTAGTGCCTACATTTTAGTGCCGGTTGGCCTTACGAACTGGTGCTATTACCCGGTTTTGCACTAGTGGTCCTCCATCAGACTCCAACTCCATCTTCAACATGACTCCATGGTGGTTCTACGTGCCACCCTCCCGCGCCCTGTCGACTTCAAGCTCTCCTGTGCACCGTCTTGAATAAACCCCGCGCCATAGTCTGTTGAAAACGCACAAGCCCTCAGGCCTGCATCACGTGTTTTCACGCCCCAGAAGTCGGCCATCATCAGCATCACCCTCCTATGTCGTCATCACTGAAATCACCACCGTCCTCTGCTTTGACCAACATCCATGTCAATCCATCAGACTGTCTAGTCCGACCCAGCCGACCTTGTCCGACTGCAACCATGCTCCACCCTGCATCGTGTCCGCCCGCACATGTTCGTGCCTTGCTTAACGCCTTGTGTATGCATGATCTCTTCCACAACGCACTCTATGCTGTAAACCCCATGCGTGTCACCAACCTGCAAACCTCCTGGTAGAACCACGTGCAATTAGCAATACCTCCAAAGGAAAATTACTTCCTGTAGCTCCCGTACGTAGGTGTGCTCAGCGTGTACCCCACACCTCCCAATGCCTTTTTCCTTAATCATCATTGCCAACTCATGCAACGCATAGTACCATCTTATGCAGATTACCATTTTTTTATACCAACAAATCTCACGAACCAGCCTTCCCGCAACCACTAGCACGTCCAGCTCTCTGGGCCTCACAGCCTAGGCCTTGCGCCTGCTGGACCGCGTGCCGCCCACTCCTGGACACGCGTGAGCTGCACCTGCTGCCTGCGCATGCACCTGCATTGCTGCCCTTGCATGTTACACCACCGCCGCTTGCGGGTTCGGCTCCTCTGCAGTACAGCTATTACTGTACATGTGCTGTAGCGTCTAGCATCTGCCGTCTATTTTAATCGGATGGCTCTCCTTTCTCCCCCTTTAATTCTATGAATAATTAGAACAAAAATCCATATTAGTCCGGAGGAAAATCTCCCACGGTTGTACAATTGCCGCGAAACACATAAACGCTGGCGCCAAACTGAGCGAGCTGATAGTTTCTTGGCGCCAAAATCCTCCCACTCGTCCTCTTCCTCCTGATGGTCCTCCTCGGAGAAAAAATGAGACCAAGGTATGCTGATCTGAACGTGTTGTAGAGATCTCGCTTCTGCTGAACTAACGTTGTGGCCAATCAGAACGTGTTGACAATTTCCTCGGCACCTCCTCCTGCTCGTCTCCCTTGTTCCTCCCACTCGTCCTCTCTAGCGAGAACAAGACCAAGGTACGTTGGTGTGTGCCTGTTGTAGATGATTTCCCTTCTATCTTACTTTTGTCCTGATCGTCCTCGTTGTAGCTAGGACAAGAACAATATATATTGAGTTGTAGATGATATACAGGTGCCTGTGATGTACTCCCTCCGTTCCGAATTACTTGTCGCGGGAGTAATTTGGAACGGAGGGAGTACATGGTAGCAACAAAAATAAAGACGTCAATCTCAAAGCATATGACATATGTTTCAATTGTATTCATGTTGGCAGCAACAAAGATCTCATGGACTGAGTTTGCTATCATAGATTATAAAAGAAAAACACAAAGTGTAATGGAGAATATGATTAACTCCACCAACGAAGGTTCTAACAGGTACCAATAATTTTATTCAATTCTTATTAGGCCATGTCATCTTATGATTGTAGTGTAAGCAGAGAAACAAATAAGTTATGCTTAATTTGTGCAGCACAAATGTGGTTCCTAGTTGGATGCCTCAGATTGGTATGAAGTTTAATTCCACAAAAGTGGCTTGGAACTTTTGGACATGTTATGGAGGTCATACTGGTTTTGATGTAAGGGTAAATTATGAAAACAAGAGCAAACTTGACGGAGTAATCACTTCTGCAAGATATGTTTGTTCTAATGAAGGGTACAGAAGAAAGGACAAAAGGGATAATAATACAAAGCGTCCTCGTGCAGAAACAAGGACCGGCTGCAATGTTCGAATGGGAATCACTATAGACCGAGAAGCAGAAAATTATGAGGTGCACAAGTTAGTTGTTGAACACAACCATGTCTTGCAATTACCTGGGACAAGCCACTTGATGCCGTCACAACGGAAGATTTCGGCCTTGCAAGCAATTGAAATTGAAACAGCAGATGATTCAGGAATTGTACCTAAAAGAGCCCATGAGTTAGCAGGTCGACAAGTTGGTGGTCCACTGAACCTTGGCTACACATGTCGTGATCGCAAGAACCACTTGCGAACCAGGCGTCAAAGGGACTTGATGTATGGTGAAGCTGGAAGTATGCTTAAGTACTTCAGAGATAAAAAGAATGAGAATCCTGCATTTGAATATGATATGCAACTAGATTGCAATGAACAAATAGCGAATATCTTTTGGGCTGATGCAAAGATGATCATTGACTATGCTCATTTCGGTGATGTTGTTACTTTCGATACACCATTTGGGACAAACAAAGAGTACAGACCCTTCGGTGTGTTTGTTGGATTCAACCATTTTAGAGAAATGGTCATTTTTGGTGCTGCACTTTTATATGATGAGACATTTGAATCATTCAAATGGTTGTTCAACACGTTCCTATCATTGCATAACAAGAAGCAACCTAGAACAATCTTTACTGATCAAGATGTAGCAATGGGTAATGCAGTTCAGGCGGTATTTACTGAAGCATGGCATGGATTATGCACTTTTCACATAATGCAAAATGCCATTAGGCACTTACCTTATAAGAAAAAAGACGAGGAGGGACCAAATGTACTTGCTGATTTCAGTGCTTGCATGTACAAGTATGAGGAAGAGGAAGCCTTTGTAGAAGCTTTCAATGCCATCAGAAGCAATGTGGATACACAAACTTGGTTGGACAGCATCTACAAAGTAAAAGAGAAATGGGCAAGATGTTACATGAGGAATGCTTACACTATAGGCATGAGAAGCACACAATTAAGTGAGAGCTTGAACAGTGACTTGAAAGACCATCTAAAGTCTGATCTTGACATCCTTCGGTTTTTCAAGCACGTAGAGAGGGCTGTGCAAGAGAAAAGAGATAACGAGGTAAATGAGGAATATGAGTCTAGGAAAAAATTACCTAGAGTCAGAATGAGGACTCCTATGGTAATACAAGCGAGCAAGGTTTACACACCACGCATATTTGAAGATTTTCAGAATGAATATGAAAGATCCATCTCAGCATACATCAAGCCATCTATGGAACACAATGCATATATTGTTGCAATTGCAAGTCTTGACCCAGAGTTCACATATGAAGAAGAGTGCAAAGTTGTAGTTGATTATGAAGAGCAAAAAGTTTTCTGCGATTGTGGGCAATTTGAAAGAGTTGGTATATTGTGTAGTCATGCTTTGAAAGCACTTGATGTCATGAATATTAAGTACCTTCCAGGACACTATATTTTGAAGCGATGGACTCGAGAAGCGCGAAGCGGCACTATACAAAACAGCCATGGAAACATTGTTTTGGAAGATCCTAGATCAGAAGATAGACAACAGTTGAAGTTTTTCATGCACGAGTTCCTTGGCATAGCTTCACAGGCAGTTACATCAGAAGAGTGTATCAAACTAGTAGATGATGCTTTGAAGAATCTTAGGAAGCAAGTTGAAGAGAAAGCTCGTACTACTACGTGCAGAACTGAAGATATATCTAAAGAACCAGACGATTGTTTAAAGGATGCTTGCCTAAAGAAAAAGGAAATTCCAAAGAAAAATTCAAGAAGAAAGAAATCATGGCTTGACAATCAGCACCCAAATAAAAAGAAGAAGGAGACAACTAAAGCGGTACCCAAAAATCAAAATCATTCTGTAAATCTCTTGCACATGTCTAACCGGACTACTTATTAAATAGAGTAATATAGTAACAACTCAACTAACATTGGTTTTGTTTTGTTTTTATTTTTGCATAGGGAGGAAAGAATGACATTTCAGTAGCACAATACCAAGCACCTATAGAGCAAATGGCTGGAACAAATGCAAATGGTTTGCAAGAATATGGGTACTATGCTCATTTACTGACGGTATTTCCACCTACCATGTCTAAAATTCATAAAATTCATTGTTAAGCAATATGATACTTCATATAATCAGTTATATATCCCTTAATTTGCAGAGTGAAGCCGATGATCTTTGGAACTTACAAAACTATCATGGGATAGGTTGATGAATATGTGTTATTTTGTCTTGCTAGATCGACAAATTATGCAGAAGGAATATCTGAATCAGCACACATGGGAGCCAATCTGTTGAGTGTTCATTATTTCACTGCAATCGGTTTAGTCTCAGTTCACTCCTAGTTTCCGAAGACAGAACAATCAGTTTAATTTCGGTTTACTACAACAATGATCTGTTGATTACTTATCACTTTTAAATATTCTAGTGAGATGGTTACAACTATGTACCACAATAGGTTTTTATCTCTCCATGTACGGTGTACAATCATATACAACATGGACTGCTAGTGGCACTATTTGATCATCAGCACAAGCACTAATTCTTCAGGTAGTGATCTGAATAATTGGACAGAGACGCAAGTGACCACTGTCACAACATAACTGTAATTAAACTCAGCACACATGCATGTACTCTCTACTGGCTATTGACTAACCATATTGCCATGAAAGATTAATAGATAGTCAAACAAGCACATGTTCTCGAACTAATGATGAAAAAAATGAATAAATTAGTTCTAAGTAATTCACCTTGGGTTTTGCTAGTGGGGCTACGCCGGGCAAGAGGGCGCCGAGGTCGACCGTGCTGCTCCGAGACATCACCGTCGTCCTATTCCTCGTCGAGCTCGTCGGGGGAGACTCCAGCTTGCCGTTGTCGTCAGGCTCGTCGATTTCGTCGTTGCTCTGCTGCTTGTGTAGTTCGTCGTCTCCCTGCTACTAGCAGCCAGAGACATGTGGCGGTGCAGCAGCGGCGTATTCGGTCGGCTCCCGCAGCAGTGCGCTCTCCGGCCATCCCTTGCAGCTGCCGGTAGAAGCCATGGGGCACGGCCGCACGGGGATGGATAAGAAGCAGCGCGCAGAGAGGCAGGGATATAGAGGGAGGGAATCGCCAGAGCAGTTCGGGGCGAGCGAATTTGGCCGGAGCAGCGGAGTGTACCTGGATTTCGCTCGGCCGGAGCTTCTCTAGACGAAAGAGATAAGAGAGAGAGAGTGGGGAATGGTGAGGCCGTGTGGGTCTCTTCTAGTTTTCTTTACTTTTTTATATGAGCCCAGCTATTCTTTGTTGGAGCCATCCGATTAAAATAAATGGCAGATGCTAGACGGTACAGCACGTGCACAGTAATAGCTTTACTGTAGAGGAGCCGAACCCGCAGCTTGCACGCTTCCAATCGGGATCCGATCCGAGCGCTGTTGCCTCCGCGTGTTTGCCTCGCACCGGACTCGACGTGTCCTAGCGCTCTGCCTGCAGCCCCGCTCCTATAGGTCACGTCGCCATACGACCGATCGATCTCCTGCCTTACACACGCGTATGCGCATGCTGCCGCCGCTAGTCGATCTGGCCGCTGCCCCGCGCCCGTCCGTGGCCTCGCCTGCTGCTTGCCTGCCTGCACGCGGGAGCTCCCGGTCGCTGCTCGATCCAATTTCCCGAGAACATAGTTGCTGCTGCACGTTCCGCCGCTTGATCTGCATTGCTTCACCGATCTCAATCTCGTCCGGACACGACAAGACGACTTTCACGGAAGAGATTCTTCAACCGACTGACTTCGATCAATTCTCTCCCATGCCGTCTTCGCAATGAACTTGATAACGATCCGTCCTCTAGATCGACACACCACGCGGCCTCCTCAAAACCTTGCTCATGATACCATTTGTTATAATAAATCCGAGGCGCTCCGTCGATCTATCGAGGATCAAGCAATCACACAAGCACGACACCAAAATTTGTTAACGAGGTTCATCGATCTGGCTACATCACCGGGGCATGACTACGGGCGCTCCTTCCCATGACACCGTCACAATACCGCACCCCGGCCGCCCGGTCGCCGGCACACGCCGCCGGCTCCCCCGCGTGCCTATGCTATTATGTTGGTATAGGTTACATCGTGTGTCTACCCCAATATATATGAGAGGCCTAGGATACAAGTGTCCTATTAGGACACAACTCCTACCCTGTCTACACACAGTCCAAACCAAGTCCAACTGTAACCTACCTTATACAATAATATTCGACATAATTCTAACAAAATGTTTGTCTGATGAGAATTAGCAAGTAAGCGTCTTTATGAGAGCAAGTGTGTCGAGGGAGGTTGAACCTTACTTACTCTTCATCTCATATGTACACAGCTGAACTGTGGATAGATTGGTTGTCTAGATCAGTTTTGCCTGGCTGTTGTAGATTTGAATTGGATGGTGGTCTCTTTCATGAGCTGTTTTAGCAATGGAATCTTGTTGTTTAGAACTGACTTTTGTTTCATCTTCAGTAATACAGCAGTAGAACTGTAGAACTGACAGTGCGATTGAGATTTGTAGTTTGATTACTTGTGGCCTGGTGAATTCAGGCTTCCGTTGATGGTTTGCATACAGAAATACAACAAGTAGGAGATGGAAGGGAAGTGTTTCTCGTTGTCGCTGGAAGAGAAAGGCTTGGCTGATGAGGTGAGTTTTGCTTGGTTGTTGCAGATTTGAATCGAATGGTGGTCTATTTCATGAGCTGTTTTAGGAATGAAATGCTGCTGTTCAGAACTGACTGTTTTACTCTGAGTAATGCAGCAGTAGAACTGACGGTGTGATTGAGATTTATAGTTTCTGCCAGGCGGATTCAGGCCTCGGTAAACGGCTTCAGTTTATGGTTTGCATACAGAAACTAAGCAGGGGTAAATGGCTTCTTATCAAGGATTTCTGTAGTGTTTATTATCTTTGCAGGCTCATGTAGGTAGTCAATGCTCTGCTTCTATAGCATTGTTTGTAATGCTCCACAAACTCACCGTCGCGGCCGCCTGTGATGTGGCCAGCTAGTTAATGGCAGGTTATATCCTTGTTTCTTCAATTAATTAACCTGTTATGTTTTAGCAATGTAATGTAATGTTGTTGTTTGAGAGCTGCAGCTAGAATTGACTTTGTTTCATTCTGAATAATGCAGCAGTGGCTTGAATGTTGGGCACGGGACACATCCCTAGAGCCATGCATTTGCGTACTGTACTTTTCCAATATCTTATGCTTCTTTATTTTTGCATTAACATCTTAGGCTTCTTGGTACACCTATTTAGCATTTTCCTGTCTATTCTAAGACCATCTCTACTCTTTGTCATGCAGTTGTCACATGTATGCAAGTAGCTCTAGTATGTCACACAATTTTGTTGCGTACTCACATGACAAACAAATGATAACGGCTCCTGAATTCATGCTTAACAGTAAACACATGTCACACGCTTATACCTGGATGTAACAAGATCCTAATGAAGACTGCAGTATATATAAGCTAGGCTTGTATGTACTCGATCACATGACTTGTCTTAGCTAGGATGCAGAAGTGAGTGTTATATGAGAAGTTCCATATTTACTGTATGCACTATTCCGTTTCTGTCAATTTGTTTGAAATATTGGAGAAAAACAAAAGATCAAGGTAAGAATGTGATTATATATGTATAGCTTCATCGAACAGAATGTTGTCAATTTCAGCCGATTAGTGATTTCTTAGTGGCATGTTACTTATAGTTCTTCAAACCTCTTATCTAAAAACAATTCCTTATTTAATCTTTACCAAATGAATTTAGAGCACTTAATGCTTGTGTTTGACTATGGTTAGTGTCTTTCTTTAATCATTGACGATTACTATTGGGGTAATGCCATACATTTTGTTGTCTTATGTTTAACTGGGTAATTAGACCAATTTTGGACATACTATAGGTCATCAATGTTGTGTGAAATAAGTAAATATCCACATTTCGGGAGTAAGAATCTTCATATTATAAATTTACTACACCAACCAAACCTCTTTAATTCTGATATACACCAATAAGACATGATCCCAAACACAAAGCCAAACATACATCTTAAAACAACAACAAACTGTCGCCATGGATCTTTGGATTGATGGAATATCACCGGCTAGAAATCCATGGATTATTTGAAAAGAAAACACTGACAAGATCATCACAAAGCTCCTTTCACAGCTACCCATGGTGGTTGTCCATGTAGTTTTCAAACATATTACTGGATGGTGGCGCCAGCTATAGTGCCCTGGAAAAAGAAAAGGAATCCCCGGTAATATCAGCATTGCTACATTTAATAAGAAACTATGCATTAAGGTACTAATAATGAAGTTTATCAAGTAATAATAAAAATTCATAATTTTCATCTGGGTGAGTCTAACTAGCTTTCTTAGTGAACTAAATAGATGTGCAATTTAAATGCCCTTTTACTGCAGTGCAACTGGCATTATACTTTCTGAGGCCCCAGAATTATAATATTCCCTCCGTTTCTAAATATAAGACTTTTTAGAGATTTCAATACGGGCTACATACGGATGTATATATACGTATTTTAGAGTGTAGATTCACTCACTTTGCTCCGTATGTAGTCTGCATTGGAATCTTTAAAATGGCTTATATTTAGGAACAAAGGGAGTACATTTTAGGCTTTGCTCTGCTCTGAAGCAGGAAGTGGTTGTTGTTTGGTTGTAATATTGGTAAAGGTGAGAATTATCTGCCATTTATATATGAAGGAAAACTTTTTGGCTGATGAAGAGTCGAGGAAAGGAACTGAATTAGATGTAGAACAGTGACCAGCTATGTACGCTCTCGCTTGTGAGTGTTTTGCTTGGCTGTTATATATAATATTCATGCTTAACATGCAGTTTACCGGCGTGTTTTTCTTCATTCCATCCTTGAATTGGTCTTAGCGCCTATCTATCTCCTTGTTCCTTTATTGCTGGAAACTGTGATTTGGGATATAAAATGGGATTTTAAACTTTAGTTTCTTCTGATTTCCTATGGTATTTGGAATTGCACACTTTTGCTCACCAGATCAGTAGCTCAGCCATTCTACTATTTGCTCCCAGCAGTCAAACAACGCAGCACACAAGTGAGTGAAAAGTTGAAGAGTCTGGACAGCATGCTAGCCATGAATGATTCGAAGATAAACATCAACAAACAACCATGTGTGGAATTGCAGGAAAACGGGATGCCTTCTCAGGTCCCGGTTGCATGTTAATATAGATGGGAAGAGCCCCCATTGTGGCATTACAGAGGAGATCGATCGTTGGTGTACTACACCATACGAAAGGTTTAGAAACGTACGCACGGTTCAGTTACAAGAAGTCCAACACCCCCCTTAATCTAAACTTTGGAAAGGTTTAGATTACGCCTAAACTCATAAAATTGCGGAACAGGTAACGCCTTGGTAAAACCATCTGCAATCTGATCTTTGCTAAAGATAAACCGAATATCTAGCAATTTGTTGGCAACCCTCTCATGGACAAAATGAAAATCAATCTCGATGTGTTTAGTGCGGGCATGAGATACTGGATTTGCAGACAAGTATGTAGCACCAAGGTTGTCGCACCACAAAAAAGGTCTTTCGTTTAAGGGAACACCAAGTTCTTTGAGTAAGGCCTCAACCCAAATTAGCTCAGTGGTGTCATTAGCCATTGCTTTATATTCTGCTTCAGTACTAGAGCGAGATACTATTGCTTACTTGCGAGCACTCCAAGAAATGAGGTTAGGACCAAAAAAGATAGCAAAACCACCTGTAGAGCATCGATCATCAAGACATCCTGCCCAATCCGCATTGGAGAAGGCACTAAGAAGGGTAGACGGGGCCTTTTCAAATGTGAGGCCAACAGACAAGGTACCCTTAACATATCTCAAAATTCTTTTGGCTGCTGTCCAATGTTGTTGTAGGTGCATGGAGAAACTGACAAACTTTATTGACTGAAAAAGATACATCAGGTTGTGTGAGGGTCAAATATTGCAAAGCACCAATAATACTCCTATAGTGTGTAGTATCATCAGTACCAAGAGGTGTGCCATCTGTAAGTGACAATTTTTCTGAAGAAGATAGTGGTGTAGGACATGGTGTACAATTATTCATGCCCACTCTATTAAGCAAGTCAGCAGCATATTTTTCTTGCGTTAAGACCAATATACCATGAACTTTCTTAACTTCCATGCCCAAAAAGAAGTGCAGGTCACCACGTGATGTAGAAGATCTGGGGGACAGAGAACCCCGAGGTGTCCTGTCTGATGACATGGAGACGCTTGATTCGCGCGCAGAGGAACGCATGGGCGAGCGGGACACGGTCGGCCCATTGGATGCTGGGTAACGTGACGTGGCACCGCTGGACACATCAGTCTGCTGCAAGGAGAATGTTTTCTCCTGATCCGAGGCAGAATCTTGAGCAGAATCAGCATGGGGATTGTTGGGAGGCTGAAAAATGCTAGATGCACCCAACTCTTGGTCAATTTCTGAGTTTGCCTGATTATTTCCTGTATTTTCTTCACTGGTTTCTTCTGTATTTGTATCAGCGGATGCCTCAGACATTGTAACCTGTGGATGGTTAGCAACAGTAGGAACAACAAACATGTGGTCATTGTTAGTGTGCACCCCCTCATTATCGGATGGACTGTTATGTGGTAATAAAAGGATTTCTTCACGAAGACGAGAACCAGCATTAGGATTAAGAAGAGCAAAGGGAAAAACATTCTCATCAAACACAACATCACGTGAGATGTAGACACGACCGCTGGATATATCAAGACATTCGCCCCCTTTATGTCGAGGACTATAGCCTAAGAAAACACATCGCTTGGAGTGAAACGAGAGTTTACGTTTGTTATAAGGGCGAAGGTTTGGCCAACATGCATACCCAAACACACGAAGAGATTCATAGTTGGGTTTGACATGGAGTAGTACTTCCGTAGGACTCATGTGATTTAGTACCTTGGTAGGGAGCAAATTAATGAGATATGTGGTGGTGAGAAAGGCTTCATCCCAAAATTTAAGAGGCATGCATGCATGAGAAAGTAAGGCAAGGCCAACCTCAACAATGTGTCGATGTTTACGTTCAGCTGAACCATTTTGTTGATGGGCGTGAGGACAAGACACATGATGTGTAATGCCAACTTTTTGGAAGAAGACATTGAGTTTGTCATATTCACCGCCCCAATCAGTTTGCATGGTAATTATTTTGCGACCAAATTTCCGTTCAACAAGTTGTTGGAAATTAAGAAAGACCTGATAAACATCAGAACGCTTCTTAAGCAAATATACCCAAGTAAATTTGCTAAAATCATCAATAGAACTCACAGAATATAAGTGTTTCCCAACAGACGCTGGAGCAGGACCCCATACATCAGAGAATATTTGTTCCAAGAGAACAGTAGACACACTAGTAGAGATGGGATAGGAAAACTGATGGCTTTTAGCTTGCTGACATGGATCACATACATAAAGATTTATTTGTGGATCACAAGGGAGGTTATTCTTCCGAAACACTTGTTGAACAATAAAAGAGGATGGATGTCCTAGACGATTATGCCATATGGATGAAGTGGATTTGATGGCGATGAAGGCACACTTGGGAGACCTCGTGAAGAAGGGCATAATCGGGTAGAGACCACCATGGCAAGGGCCTTTAAACAGTGTCTCCTTCGTGACCTGATCCTTGATCAAAAAGAAAAAAGGATGAATTTCAAGAAATATATTGTTGTCCAAGGCAAGTTGATGAGCAGATAAAAGATTTTTGGATGCACTAGGAACATGCAAAATATTATTAAGAGAAAGAGAATTATGAGGGGTGTGCAAAGTAGAATGACCAACATGTGTTATTGCCATACCATTTCCATTTGCCGTATGGACTTGATCACGTCCATTGTAATTTTCCCGAGTGGTTAATTTGTGTAATTCTCCGATGATGTGACTTGTTGCTCCTGTATCCACATGCCAGTTTGTATCCACTCCATAAGATGCAAGATGCACACCCTTGTCATCCGAGTGAGAGTCATCATCATCACCATTGTCAGAATACCTCCACCAACAATCACGTGCTGGGTGCCCATATTTTTTGCATATCTGACATGTAATATCCCGGCGAGGAGAAGGTATGCGGCCACGGCCACGACCACGACCACCTCTCTGTGGATTACGACCGCGTGTTGGATGTGTCTGCTGCGGACGACCACGGTATTGGCCATATCCACCATGAGAGTTTTGCCGATAATTATTATTGAAGGAACGTCCTCGTGTAGCAGCATTAGCGGAAGACTGAAAACTCCCAATGGTTTGATCTGACTCGGCAAGCATTTGTTGCTTGTAATCATATGCCATAAGCTGTGCACAAACATCAGCAAGAGTTGAGGTAGGAACAGCGTTAATAGAGGCAACCACAGAGTTATATTCTCCATCAAGACCACCAAGGATATACTCCTTCAGTTCATCCTCATCAATTAGCCGACCAGCTGCAGCAAGTTCTGAAGCAAAACTTTTCATCAAAGCAATATATTTATCTGCAGCCCTGCAGGCATATCACGCTTCTTTGTATTCACAAGTTTTCCACGCAACATATTGATGCGTGCCTTGGATTGTGAGGAAAACGAGGCTTCAATTGCAGCCCAGATTTCAGCAGTATGTTCTAACCCAAAAAATTGAGCAAGAACATCCTTACTTATTGATTTTGTGAGATAGCTCACGACTTGTTGATCCCTCTCAATACAGGCTTCGTAGGCCGGATTCGACACAGTGGTCCTCGTGCTGTCAGCCTCAACCTCCAGCATTTTTGCAGGTGCTGAATCGGAACCATCAAGTAGCCCCATGACCCGAGCACCGCGAAAGGTGGGAAGAACTTGCATCTTCTAGTAGATGTGATTTTCCCAAGATTGTTTCTCCGAGGGAGGAGATCCCAGAAGCGCCGCCAGAGATGGTGCTGAGGACGAGGTCGCCATGGGGAAGGAGGGAAGGGATCGATCGATGATCTTGACCAGCGATCAATATTTTTTTGTGAGTTTGGCTAGATCAGATCGCTAGACATTGGAAGAGGTGGCTCGGATTCCATGTGGAATTGCAGGAAAACGGGATGCCTTCTCAGGTCCTGGTTGCATGTTAATATAGATGGGAAGAGCCCCCATCGTGGCGTTATAGAGGAGACCGATTGTTGGTGTACTACACCATACGAAAGGTTTAGAAACATACGCACGGTTCAGTTACAAGGAGTCCAACACAATGCACATGGGAAAAAAAAGGGACAAAAAATAAAGTGAAATCAATGCAGCCTAATCATCACATCATGAAACACACATGATAAGCAGTTGCTGGATGGTCTGCTCAATACATATTCCATGCTCACATTTTTTTTCTCTCCCTAAGAGCTAACAAAAACTAGTGGTGTATAGAATGCTATATATACCGCTGCCTTTAGGATTTCAAAGCAAGCTTGATATGAGTTCAAACTTGGGTGCCCCTTCTTCCAGCCTGCAAGAGGATCTGAAATATTAGAGAAAAACAAAAGGAGCATGGTAGAAATTACAGGGAGAAGCTAAAGCTGTGAATGGATGGAGCTGTCGTGTTCAACTATGAGTTCTGTACTGAGTTGTTCGACAAGACGCGGAAGGTGAAGCTTGTGGGCGCAGTGCGAGTTGTAATTCTGTGATAGGAAGAAGGGCCAAGGAGTATACCCTGCTTTGGTTGGCCTGCGACATTGCTGAGAAGCTAGTGGGCTACCACGTGTCGGAGGAGACCCTGCTACCAACGAAGCAGAGCGATATGTTACGAGAGCACGTGTACCCAGGGAGGCTGAACCTTACTTATTCTGCCTCTCATATGTACACAGCTGAACTGTGGATAGACTTGTTGTCTAGATCTTTTGCCAATCGCCAAACTGAGATGAATACTTTTTCGCTTTTGCTTTGGCAAAATATTTAGCCGCAGAAGAAAAGCCTTATGGGTGTGGTGAGGTGAGTTCTTTGCCTGGCTGTTGTAGACTTGAATTGGATGGTGGTTTCTTTCATGAGCTGTTTTAGCAATGGAATCTTGTTGTTTAGAACTGACTTTTGTTTCATCTTGAGTAATACAGCAGTAGAACCGTAGAACTAACAGTGCGATTGAGATTTGTAGTTTGATTACTTGTGGCCTTGTGAATTCAGGGGCCTTTTTCACTATTCTGACCCTTTCAGCGAACTTTGTCACAAAATGAACTTGACGCGAAAGTATTTCACGATCTGACCCTTTTAGCAACGCCATAGCCCGCGGCGTTTCTATCCAACATAAAAACGCCGAGCTAGCTAGCGTTTTTGACCAAAAAAGAAACGTCGAAGTCGCTCGGCGTTTTTCACCAAGTAAGCAACGCCAAAGTTCATGGCGTTTCTGACCAAGTAAGAAACGCCAAAAGGCTTGGCGTTTAGGCCCTGGTTATGAAGCAGTTTTTTACCTTGGCGTTTCTACGAAGGCTGGAAACGTCGCCGACCTTGGCGTTTCTAGCCTGGCGTCTCTGGCGGCTGAGGAGAAAGACCCCGACGGGCAGCGGGTGGGCTGGGTGCCAGCGAAGAAACGTCAAGCCCTATGGCGTTTCTTACCTGGTCCGCAACGCTAGCTATCTCGGCGTTTCTTATTTGGACAAGAACGCTAGCTAGCTCGGCGTTTCTTATTTGGACAAGAACGCTAGCTAGCTGGCGTTTTCATTTTGGACAGAAACGCCGCGGGCTATGGTGTTGCTAAAAAGGTCAGATCGTGAAATAGTTTCATGTCGAGTTCACTTTGTGACAAAGTTTGCTGAAAGGGTCATAATGGTGATTTCGGCTGAATTCAAGCTTCCGTTGATGGTTTGCATACAGAAATACAGCAAGTAGGAGATGGAAGGGAAGTGTTTCTCGTTGTCGCTGGAAGAGAAAGCCTTTGGCGTGGTGAGGTGAGTTTTGCTTGGTTGTTGCAGATTTGAATGGAAGGCCGGTCTATTTCATGGGCTGTTTTGGCAATGGAATGCTGTTGTTCAGAACTGACTATGTTTCGCTCTGAGTATTGCAGCAGTAGAACTGACGGTGTGATTGAGATTTATAATTTCTGGCCAGGCGGATTCAGGCCTCGGTAAACGACTTCAGCTTATTGTTTGCAAACAGAAATTAAGCAGGGGTAAACGGCTTCTTATCAAGGATTTCTGTAGTGTTTATTATCTTTGCAGGCTCATGTAGCCAGCCAGTGCTCTGCTTCTATAGCATTATTTGTAATGCTCCACAAACTCACCGTCGCGGCCGCCTGTGATGTGGACAGCTAGTTAATGGCAGGTTATATCCTTGTTTCTTCAATTAATTGACCTGTTATGTTTTAGCAATGTAATGTAATGTTGTTGTTTGAGAGCTGCAGCTAGAATTGACTTTGTTTCATTCTGAATAATGCAGCAGTGGCTTGAATGTTGGGCACGGGACACATCCCTAGAGCCATGCATTTGCGTACTGTACTTTTCCAATATCTTATGCTTCTTTATTTTTGCATTAACATCTTAGGCTTCTTGGTACACCTATTTAGCATTTTCCTGTCTATTCTAAGACCATCTCTACTCTTTGTCATGCAGTTGTCACATGTATGCAAGTAGCTCTAGTATGTCACACAATTTTGTTGCGTACTCACATGACAAACAAATGATAACGGCTCCTGAATTCATGCTTAACAGTAAACACATGTCACACGCTTATACCTGGATGTAACAAGATCCTAATGAAGACTGCAGTATATATAAGCTAGGCTTGTATGTACTCGATCACATGACTTGTCTTAGCTAGGATGCAGAAGTGAGTGTTATATGAGAAGTTCCATATTTACTGTATGCACTATTCCGTTTCTGTCAATTTGTTTGAAATATTGGAGAAAAACAAAAGATCAAGGTAAGAATGTGATTATATATGTATAGCTTCATCGAACAGAATGTTGTCAATTTCAGCCGATTAGTGATTTCTTAGTGGCATGTTACTTATAGTTCTTCAAACCTCTTATCTAAAAACAATTCCTTATTTAATCTTTACCAAATGAATTTAGAGCACTTAATGCTTGTGTTTGACTATGGTTAGTGTCTTTCTTTAATCATTGACGATTACTATTGGGGTAATGCCATACATTTTGTTGTCTTATGTTTAACT